>NW_027671848.1:0-185051 GCF_964165515.1 Mesoplodon bidens
AGAGAGAACTGCTGCCACCTTGTGGCCGTTTCACACAACAGCAGCTTTAATCCCAGCGCTAAAGGTCAGTTGATATTCAAAATCATTGCAGGCCTGTAAATGACACCTGCCCTGAAAACAAATCCTGGGGTCACATATCGACCAAAAAATTCAAAGGACGTCCATATTTCAAAACGACCGTTTCAAAAGCCATATTTTACGCACATTAGTGTTCTGCTTCTTTGTCTTTCTTTCTTTTTTGGTTAAAAACACGGGAATGGAAAAAGGCATCCCTCAGAAGGGGCGAAAATAGTTGCAAACGAATCAATGGACAAAGGTTTAATCTCCAATATATATAAACAGCTCATGCAGCTTAATATTAAAAAAACAAACAACCCAATACAAACATGGGCAGAATATCTAAAGAGACGTTTCTTCAAAGAAGACACAGAGATGGCTAAGACGCACATGAAAAGCTGCTCAAGAGCACTAATTATTAGAGAAATGCAAATCAAAACTACAATGAGGTATCACCTCACACCTGTTAGAATCAGCATCATCAGAAAATCTACAGACAACAAATTCTGGGGAGGGTGTGGACAAAAGGAGCCCTCTTCCACTATTGTTGGGAATGTGAATTGATACAGTCACTATGGAGAACAGTATGGAGTTTCCTTAAAAAACCTACAAATAGAAACCTTGACTTTCCCTAACCCTAACCATAGGCTGGAACGGAAACCTACCACCAACCGTGCACCTTATCTACGCGGTACACTAATCCTAATCCGTATGCTGGCACTAACCGGTGAGTCAACATGTACCCTGACACTAACACGTTTCCGTACCCTCAGCTGTGCCCCAAACCTTGCCGTTGCCTATCCTTAACCTTAGCCCGGAACGGAAACCTACCATCAGCCCTACACCTTACCCTAAGCCGTACCCTAATCCTAATCCATACGTCAACACGTACCCTGACCCTAACACGTTTCCGTACCCTCACCTCTGCCATAAACCTTGCCGTTCCCTTACCTTAACCCTAGCCCGGAACGGAAAACTACCACCAACCCTACACCTTACCTTACGCCATACCCTAATCCTAATTCGTATGCTGACACTAACCTGTGCATCAACACGTACCCTGACCCTAACACGTTTCGTACCCTCACCTGTGCCCTAAACTTTGCCAGTCCCTAAACATAACCCTAGACTGGAACGGAAACCTACCACCAACCCTACACCTTACTCTATGCGGTACCCTAATCCTCATGCGTACGCTCACACTAACCCGTGAGTCAACACGTACCCTGAACCTAACACAATTCCGTACCATCACCTGTGCCCTATACCTTGCAATTCGCTATCCCTAACCCTACACCGGAATGTAAACCTACCGCCATCCGTACACCTTACCGTACGCCGTACCCTAATCCTAATGCGTACGATGACACTATTCCATGCATCAACATGCACCATGAACCTAACACGTTTCTGTACCCTCACCTGTGCCCTAAGCCCTGCCGTTCACTAACCCTAACCCTAGCCCTGAACTGAAACCCACCACCAGCCCTACACCATACCCTATGCCTTACCCTACTCCTGGCCTGTATGCTGGCACTGACCCGTGCGTCAGCACGTAGCCTGCCTCACCCAAGTTTCCGTACCCTCACCTGTGCCCTTAGCCTTGCCGTTCCCTAACCCTAACCCTAGCCCAGAACGGAAACCCACCACCAGCCCTACACCTTACCCTACGCCGTACCCTACTCCTGGCCCATACGCTGGCACTGACCCATGCGTCAGCAAGTAGCCTGACCCTCCCACGTTTCCGTACCCTCACCTGTGCCCTAAAACTTGACGTTCCCTAACCCTAATCAAACCCCGGAATGGACACCCACCACCAGTCTTACACCTTACCCTACGCCGTACCCTACTCCTGGTCCACACCCTGGCACTGACCCGTGCTTCAGCATGTAGCCTGACCCTCCCACGTTTCCGTACCCTCACCTGTGCCCTAAGCCTTGCCGTTCCCTAACCCTAACCCTACACTTTACCCTACGCCATACCCTATTCCTGGGCCGTACGCTGGCACTGACACTTGCGTCAGCACGTAGCCTGACCCTCCCACGTTTCTGTACCCTCACCTGTGCCCTAAGCCTTGCCATTCCCTAACCCTAACCCTAGCCGGAAACGGAAACCCACCACCAGCCCTACACCTTACCCTATGCCGTACCCTACTCCTGGGCCGTACACTGGAACTGACCCTTGTGTAAGCACGTAGCCTGCCACTCCCATGTTTCCATACCCTCACCTGTGCCCTAAGCCTTGCCGATCCCTAACCCTAACCCTACCCTGGAACAGAAACCCACCACCAGCCCTACACCTTACCCTACGCCGTACCCTAATTCTGGCGCGTACGCTGGCACTGACCCGTGTGTCAGCACGTAGCGTGCCTCTCCCTCGTTTCAGTACCCTTACCTGTGCCCTAAGCCTTGCCGTTCCCTAACCCTAACCCGGAACAGAAACCCACCAACAGCCCTACACCTTACCCTACTCCGTACCCTAATCCTGGCCCGTACACTGGCACTGAAACGTGCGTCAGCACATAGCCTGACCCTCCCACGTTTCTGTACCCTCAGCTGTGCCCTAAGCCTTGCCGTTCCCTAACCCTAACCCTAGCGCGGAATGGAAACCCACAACTAGCCCTACACCATACTTTACTCCAGACCCGTACGCTGGCACTGACACGTTTGTCAGCACGTAGCCTGCCTCTCCCACGTGTCCCTATGCTCACCTGTTCCCTAAACCTTGCCGTTCCCTAACCCTAACCCTAGCCCGGAACGGAAACCCACCACCAGCCCTACACGTTACCCTATGATGTACCCTACTCCTGGCCCTTAACGCTGGCACTGACACGTGCGTCAGCACACAGCCTGACCATCCCACGATCCTCCCAATACAGAAATGGGCAGAAGATCTCAAGAGACGTTTCTTCAAAGAAGACACAGAGATGGCCAAGGCGCACATGAGAAGCTGCTCAAGAGCACTAATTATTAGAGAAATGCAAATCAAAACTACAATGAGGTATCACCTCACACCTGTTAGAATCGGCATCATCAGAAAATCTACAAACAACAAATTCTGGGGAGGGTGTGGACAAAAGGAGCCCTCTTCCACTATTGGTGGGAATGTAAATTGATAGAGTCACTATGGAGAACACTATGGAGTTTCCTTAAAAAATCTAGAAATAGAATTACCATCTGATCCAGCAATTCCACTTCTGGGCATATACCCAAAGAAAACCATAAATCAAAAAGGCACATTCACCACAATGTTCATTGCAGCACTATTTACAATAGCCAGGTAATGGAAGCAAACTAAATGCCCAAAGACAGATGAATGGATAAAGATGGGGTACATATATAAAATGGAATATTACTCGGCCATAAAAAGGAATGAATCTGGGTCATTTGTAGAGACATCGATGGATCTAGAGACAGTCATACAGAATGAAGTAAGTCAGAAAGGGGAAAACAAATATTGTATATTAATGCATATATGTGGAACCTAAAAAATGGTACAGATGAACTGGTTTGCAGGGAAGAAATAGAGACACAGAGGTAGAGAACAAACGTATGGACACCAAGTGTGGGAAGCCATGGGGTGGTGGTGGTGGGACGAGTTGGGAGATTGAGATTGACCTGTATACATGTATATGCATAAAATACATAACTAATAATAACCCGCTGTATAAAAAAGTAAATAAAATTAAATTTCAAAATGTTAAAATATAAAATTTAAAAATAAAACAGAAAAAAGCTCTTCCCTTCACACAGATGTATTTATAGGAATAAATTATTTCCATGCTTATATCTATAAATACATAAAAGAGGAATAAAAGCTAACTTGAACCATAAACGAAGAAAAACCTGAACCGACCAGTTATACAGAGAAAAACACTATCAGGGCACTTGCTCCAACGGTAAACAATATTGAAATTGTTCAGAGGTGGGGAATCATCTCCCGTACAGCCAGCAACCCACACCCCACACAAGGAGCTTCCTCATTGCAAAGCGGGGGGACCGCGCCGAGGCATCTCTGAACAAAGGTGAGCTGAGCCCCAGGCCAGCTGTTGCTGAACTGTTCCCACCCTTCCCAGGTAAAACACCTGAATATGTACAAGGGCTTGAAAGACTAGAGGAAGGGCCGTGGAGCCACAACAGCGAGAGAACGCAGGCCAACTTGGTGCCTCCAGGCCAGCCAGGGTGGTCCTGGCCCAGGGCACTCTTCCGGAAGCTTTCCATTGTCCTGCCAGAGATACCCCACCTGTCCCGGCCCCCACTGATTTTTTCCTTCCTCACCTCTGTCCGGAGAGAAATTCCAGCGGGAGGTATGGGTGACACATCCTCTTCTTTACAGGTGGCAGCTTGGCAACTCCTGCAGAAAGGCCAGCAGAACTCCACTCACACCGGGCCACCAACAAAGCTGTGGCCCCTCACTCCCTCCCACCAGCACAGCCCCGAGACTGCTCACGGGGCAAAGAATATGGAGGCAGGCACAGCTTCAGGGGCTATTGCTGCCTGGAGCGCTGTTTATATTGACCTCAACCAGGCACACCTGGGGAGGGCCGGCCGGCAGGATAAGGCTGCCCACGTCAGCTAATCCACAACCCTCAGGGAATCACAGTGTTGAAAATGGACCTCGCTAAAGCAGAATAGAAGCCAAGGAAAAAAGGACACAATGCCATTTGCAGCACCGTAGATGAGCCTAGAGGTTATCACATGACTTGTAGTAAGTCAGAAAGTGAAAGACACATATCGTATCATATCACTTATAGGTGTTACCTAAAAATGGATACCAGGGCAGATATTTCCACGGAGAAGGGCAATCACAGATTCATTAAACAAACTTATGGTTCACCAATGGAAAGGTGTGAGGATGGGTTTCATTACGATATTGGGGTTAACAGACATATACAAACACAGGTGACATATATAATCACCTAAGACCTACGGAATACAAAGAGAGGACTACTCAACATTCTGTCTTAACGTACATGGGCAAAGGATCCCAGGAAGAACAGACATCTGTATATGTGTAAAAGAACCACATCTTCCACACCTACAACAAGCCAAGCATTGTAATCAAACTTGCTGTAATAAAAAATAAAAAATTAAATTAAAAACACGAACAAGAAGTAGTGAGACAAACTTGAGGGGCTTTCTCCTGGCACATTCCATTCTAAATTCCAATCTAGAACAAGACTTCCATTGAGGCTCTGTTGCACTAATAACCTGATTTGAAAGAGAGAACTGCTGCCACCTTGTGGCCGTTTCACACAACAGCAGCTTTAATCCCAGCGCTAAAGGTCAGTTGATATTCAAAATCATTGCAGGCCTGTAAATGACACCTGCCCTGAAAACAAATCCTGGGGTCACATATCGACCAAAAAATTCAAAGGACGTCCATATTTCAAAACGACCGTTTCAAAAGCCATATTTTACGCACATTAGTGTTCTGCTTCTTTGTCTTTCTTTCTTTTTTGGTTAAAAGCACGGGAATGGAAAGAGGCATCCCTCAGAAGGGGCGAAAATAGTTGCAAACGAATCAATGGACAAAGGTTTAATCTCCAATATATATAAACAGCTCCTGCAGCTTAATATTAAAAAAACAAACAACCCAATACAAACATGGGCAGAATATCTAAAGAGACGTTTCTTCAAAGAAGACACAGAGATGGCTAAGACGCACATGAAAAGCTGCTCAAGAGCACTAATTATTAGAGAAATGCAAATCAAAACTACAATGAGGTATCACCTCACACCTGTTAGAATCAGCATCATCAGAAAATCTACAGACAACAAATTCTGGGGAGGGTGTGGACAAAAGGAGCCCTCTTCCACTATTGTTGGGAATGTAAATTGATACAGTCACTATGGAGAACAGTATGGAGTTTCCTTAAAAAACCTACAAATAGAAACCTTGACTTTCCCTAACCCTAACCATAGGCTGGAACGGAAACCTACCACCAACCGTGCACCTTATCTACGCGGTACACTAATCCTAATCCGTACGCTGGCACTAACCGGTGAGTCAACATGTACCCTGACACTAACACGTTTCCGTACCCTCAGCTGTGCCCCAAACCTTGCCGTTGCCTATCCTTAACCTTAGCCCGGAACAGAAACCTACCATCAGCCCTACACCTTACCCTAAGCCGTACCCTAATCCTAATCCATACGTCAACACGTACCCTGACCCTAACACGTTTCCGTACCCTCACCTCTGCCATAAACCTTGCCGTTCCCTTACCTTAACCCTAGCCCGGAACGGAAAACTACCACCAACCCTACACCTTACCTTACGCCATACCCTAATCCTAATTCGTATGCTGACACTAACCTGTGCATCAACACGTACCCTGACCCTAACACGTTTCGTACCCTCACCTGTGCCCTAAACTTTGCCAGTCCCTAAACATAACCCTAGACTGGAACGGAAACCTACCACCAACCCTACACCTTACTCTATGCGGTACCCTAATCCTCATGCGTACGCTCACACTAACCCGTGAGTCAACACGTACCGTGAACCTAACACAATTCCGTACCATCACCTGTGCCCTATACCTTGCAATTCGCTATCCCTAACCCTACACCGGAATGTAAACCTACCGCCATCCGTACACCTTACTGTACGCCGTACCCTAATCCTAATGCGTACGATGACACTATTCCATGCATCAACATGCACCATGAACCTAACACGTTTCTGTACCCTCACCTGTGCCCTAAGCCTTGCCGTTCACTAACCCTAACCCTAGCCCTGAACTGAAACCCACCACCAGCCCTACACCATACCCTATGCCTTACCCTACTCCTGGCCTGTATGCTGGCACTGACCCGTGCGTCAGCACGTAGCCTGCCTCACCCAAGTTTCCGTACCCTCACCTGTGCCCTTAGCCTTGCCGTTCCCTAACCCTAACCCTAGCCCAGAACGGAAACCCACCACCAGCCCTACACCTTACCCTACGCCGTACCCTACTCCTGGACCATACGCTGGCACTGACCCATGCGTCAGCAGGTAGCCTGACCCTCCCACGTTTCCGTACCCTCACCTGTGCCCTAAAACTTGACGTTCCCTAACCCTAATCAAACCCCGGAATGGACACCCACCACCAGTCTTACACCTTACCCTACGCCGTACCCTACTCCTGGTCCACACCCTGGCACTGACCCGTGCTTCAGCATGTAGCCTGACCCTCCCACGTTTCCGTACCCTCACCTGTGCCCTAAGCCTTGCCGTTCCCTAACCCTAACCCTACACTTTACCCTACGCCATACCCTATTCCTGGGCCGTACGCTGGCACTGACACTTGCGTCAGCACGTAGCCTGACCCTCCCACGTTTCTGTACCCTCACCTGTGCCCTAAGCCTTGCCATTCCCTAACCCTAACCCTAGCCGGAAACGGAAACCCACCACCAGCCCTACACCTTACCCTACGCCGTACCCTACTCCTGGGCCGTACACTGGAACTGACCCTTGTGTAAGCACGTAGCCTGCCACTCCCATGTTTCCATACCCTCACCTGTGCCCTAAGCCTTGCCGATCCCTAACCCTAACCCTACCCTGGAACAGAAACCCACCACCAGCCCTACACCTTACCCTACGCCGTACCCTAATTCTGGCGCGTACGCTGGCACTGACCCGTGTGTCAGCACGTAGCGTGCCTCTCCCTCGTTTCAGTACCCTTACCTGTGCCCTAAGCCTTGCCGTTCCCTAACCCTAACCCGGAACAGAAACCCACCAACAGCCCTACACCTTACCCTACTCCGTACCCTAATCCTGGCCCGTACACTGGCACTGAAACGTGCGTCAGCACATAGCCTGACCCTCCCACGTTTCTGTACCCTCAGCTGTGCCCTAAGCCTTGCCGTTCCCTAACCCTAACCCTAGCGCGGAATGGAAACCCACAACTAGCCCTACACCATACTTTACTCCAGACCCGTACGCTGGCACTGACACGTTTGTCAGCACGTAGCCTGCCTCTCCCACGTGTCCCTATGCTCACCTGTTCCCTAAACCTTGCCGTTCCCTAACCCTAACCCTAGCCCGGAACGGAAACCCACCACCAGCCCTACACGTTACCCTATGATGTACCCTACTCCTGGCCCTTAACGCTGGCACTGACACGTGCGTCAGCACACAGCCTGACCATCCCACGATCCTCCCAATACAGAAATGGGCAGAAGATCTCAAGAGACGTTTCTTCAAAGAAGACACAGAGATGGCCAAGGCGCACATGAGAAGCTGCTCAAGAGCACTAATTATTAGAGAAATGCAAATCAAAACTACAATGAGGTATCACCTCACACCTGTTAGAATCGGCATCATCAGAAAATCTACAAACAACAAATTCTGGGGAGGGTGTGGACAAAAGGAGCCCTCTTCCACTATTGGTGGGAATGTAAATTGATAGAGTCACTATGGAGAACACTATGGAGTTTCCTTAAAAAATCTAGAAATAGAATTACCATCTGATCCAGCAATTCCACTTCTGGGCATATACCCAAAGAAAACCATAAATCAAAAAGGCACATTCACCACAATGTTCATTGCAGCACTATTTACAATAGCCAGGTAATGGAAGCAAACTAAATGCCCAAAGACAGATGAATGGATAAAGATGGGGTACATATATAAAATGGAATATTACTCGGCCATAAAAAGGAATGAATCTGGGTCATTTGTAGAGACATCGATGGATCTAGAGACAGTCATACAGAATGAAGTAAGTCAGAAAGGGGAAAACAAATATTGTATATTAATGCATATATGTGGAACCTAAAAAATGGTACAGATGAACTGGTTTGCAGGGAAGAAATAGAGACACAGAGGTAGAGAACAAACGTATGGACACCAAGTGTGGGAAGCCATGGGGTGGTGGTGGTGGGACGAGTTGGGAGATTGAGATTGACCTGTATACATGTATATGCATAAAATACATAACTAATAATAACCCGCTGTATAAAAAAGTAAATAAAATTAAATTTCAAAATGTTAAAATATAAAATTTAAAAATAAAACAGAAAAAAGCTCTTCCCTTCACACAGATGTATTTATAGGAATAAATTATTTCCATGCTTATATCTATAAATACATAAAAGAGGAATAAAAGCTAACTTGAACCATAAACGAAGAAAAACCTGAACCGACCAGTTATACAGAGAAAAACACTATCAGGGCACTGGCTCCAACGGTAAACAATATTGAAATTGTTCAGAGGTGGGGAATCATCTCCCGTACAGCCAGCAACCCACACCCCACACAAGGAGCTTCCTCATTGCAAAGCGGGGGGACCGAGCCGAGGCATCTCTGAACAAAGGTGAGCTGAGCCCCAGGCCAGCTGTTGCTGAACTGTTCCCACCCTTCCCAGGTAAAACACCTGAATATGTACAAGGGCTTGAAAGACTAGAGGAAGGGCCGTGGAGCCACAACAGCGAGAGAACGCAGGCCAACTTGGTGCCTCCAGGCCAGCCAGGGTGGTCCTGGCCCAGGGCACTCTTCCGGAAGCTTTCCATTGTCCTGCCAGAGATACCCCACCTGTCCCGGCCCCCACTGATTTTTTCCTTCCTCACCTCTGTCCGGAGAGAAATTCCAGCGGGAGGTATGGGTGACACATCCTCTTCTTTACAGGTGGCAGCTTGGCAACTCCTGCAGAAAGGCCAGCAGAACTCCACTCACACCGGGCCACCAACAAAGCTGTGGCCCCTCACTCCCTCCCACCAGCACAGCCCCGAGACTGCTCACGGGGCAAAGAATATGGAGGCAGGCACAGCTTCAGGGGCTATTGCTGCCTGGAGCGCTGTTTATATTGACCTCAACCAGGCACACCTGGGGAGGGCCGGCCGGCAGGATAAGGCTGCCCACGTCAGCTAATCCACAACCCTCAGGGAATCACAGTGTTGAAAATGGACCTCGCTAAAGCAGAATAGAAGCCAAGGAAAAAAAGGACACAATGCCATTTGCAGCACCGTAGATGAGCCTAGAGGTTATCACATGACTTGTAGTAAGTCAGAAAGTGAAAGACACATAGCGTATCATATCACTTATAGGTGTTACCTAAAAATGGATACCAGGGCAGATATTTCCACGGAGAAGGGCAATCACAGATTCATTAAACAAACTTATGGTTCACCAATGGAAAGGTGTGAGGATGGGTTTCATTACGATATTGGGGTTAACAGACATATACAAACACAGGTGACATATATAATCACCTAAGACCTACGGAATACAAAGAGAGGACTACTCAACATTCTGTCTTAACGTACATGGGCAAAGGATCCCAGGAAGAACAGACATCTGTATATGTGTAAAAGAACCACATCTTCCACACCTACAACAAGCCAAGCATTGTAATCAAACTTGCTGTAATAAAAAATAAAAAATTAAATTAAAAACACGAACAAGAAGTAGTGAGACAAACTTGAGGGGCTTTCTCCTGGCACATTCCATTCTAAATTCCAATCTAGAACAAGACTTCCATTGAGGCTCTGTTGCACTAATAACCTGATTTGAAAGAGAGAACTGCTGCCACCTTGTGGCCGTTTCACACAACAGCAGCTTTAATCCCAGCGCTAAAGGTCAGTTGATATTCAAAATCATTGCAGGCCTGTAAATGACACCTGCCCTGAAAACAAATCCTGGGGTCACATATCGACCAAAAAATTCAAAGGACGTCCATATTTCAAAACGACCGTTTCAAAAGCCATATTTTACGCACATTAGTGTTCTGCTTCTTTGTCTTTCTTTCTTTTTTGGTTAAAAACACGGGAATGGAAAGAGGCATCCCTCAGAAGGGGCGAAAATAGTTGCAAACGAATCAATGGACAAAGGTTTAATCTCCAATATATATAAACAGCTCCTGCAGCTTAATATTAAAAAAACAAACAACCCAATACAAACATGGGCAGAATATCTAAAGAGACGTTTCTTCAAAGAAGACACAGAGATGGCTAAGACGCACATGAAAAGCTGCTCAAGAGCACTAATTATTAGAGAAATGCAAATCAAAACTACAATGAGGTATCACCTCACACCTGTTAGAATCAGCATCATCAGAAAATCTACAGACAACAAATTCTGGGGAGGGTGTGGACAAAAGGAGCCCTCTTCCACTATTGTTGGGAATGTAAATTGATACAGTCACTATGGAGAACAGTATGGAGTTTCCTTAAAAAACCTACAAATAGAAACCTTGACTTTCCCTAACCCTAACCATAGGCTGGAACGGAAACCTACCACCAACCGTGCACCTTATCTACGCGGTACACTAATCCTAATCCGTACGCTGGCACTAACCGGTGAGTCAACATGTACCCTGACACTAACACGTTTCCGTACCCTCAGCTGTGCCCCAAACCTTGCCGTTGCCTATCCTTAACCTTAGCCCGGAACAGAAACCTACCATCAGCCCTACACCTTACCCTAAGCCGTACCCTAATCCTAATCCATACGTCAACACGTACCCTGACCCTAACACGTTTCCGTACCCTCACCTCTGCCATAAACCTTGCCGTTCCCTTACCTTAACCCTAGCCCGGAACGGAAAACTACCACCAACCCTACACCTTACCTTACGCCATACCCTAATCCTAATTCGTATGCTGACACTAACCTGTGCATCAACACGTACCCTGACCCTAACACGTTTCGTACCCTCACCTGTGCCCTAAACTTTGCCAGTCCCTAAACATAACCCTAGACTGGAACGGAAACCTACCACCAACCCTACACCTTACTCTATGCGGTACCCTAATCCTCATGCGTACGCTCACACTAACCCGTGAGTCAACACGTACCGTGAACCTAACACAATTCCGTACCATCACCTGTGCCCTATACCTTGCAATTCGCTATCCCTAACCCTACACCGGAATGTAAACCTACCGCCATCCGTACACCTTACTGTACGCCGTACCCTAATCCTAATGCGTACGATGACACTATTCCATGCATCAACATGCACCATGAACCTAACACGTTTCTGTACCCTCACCTGTGCCCTAAGCCTTGCCGTTCACTAACCCTAACCCTAGCCCTGAACTGAAACCCACCACCAGCCCTACACCATACCCTATGCCTTACCCTACTCCTGGCCTGTATGCTGGCACTGACCCGTGCGTCAGCACGTAGCCTGCCTCACCCAAGTTTCCGTACCCTCACCTGTGCCCTTAGCCTTGCCGTTCCCTAACCCTAACCCTAGCCCAGAACGGAAACCCACCACCAGCCCTACACCTTACCCTACGCCGTACCCTACTCCTGGACCATACGCTGGCACTGACCCATGCGTCAGCAGGTAGCCTGACCCTCCCACGTTTCCGTACCCTCACCTGTGCCCTAAAACTTGACGTTCCCTAACCCTAATCAAACCCCGGAATGGACACCCACCACCAGTCTTACACCTTACCCTACGCCGTACCCTACTCCTGGTCCACACCCTGGCACTGACCCGTGCTTCAGCATGTAGCCTGACCCTCCCACGTTTCCGTACCCTCACCTGTGCCCTAAGCCTTGCCGTTCCCTAACCCTAACCCTACACTTTACCCTACGCCATACCCTATTCCTGGGCCGTACGCTGGCACTGACACTTGCGTCAGCACGTAGCCTGACCCTCCCACGTTTCTGTACCCTCACCTGTGCCCTAAGCCTTGCCATTCCCTAACCCTAACCCTAGCCGGAAACGGAAACCCACCACCAGCCCTACACCTTACCCTACGCCGTACCCTACTCCTGGGCCGTACACTGGAACTGACCCTTGTGTAAGCACGTAGCCTGCCACTCCCATGTTTCCATACCCTCACCTGTGCCCTAAGCCTTGCCGATCCCTAACCCTAACCCTACCCTGGAACAGAAACCCACCACCAGCCCTACACCTTACCCTACGCCGTACCCTAATTCTGGCGCGTACGCTGGCACTGACCCGTGTGTCAGCACGTAGCGTGCCTCTCCCTCGTTTCAGTACCCTTACCTGTGCCCTAAGCCTTGCCGTTCCCTAACCCTAACCCGGAACAGAAACCCACCAACAGCCCTACACCTTACCCTACTCCGTACCCTAATCCTGGCCCGTACACTGGCACTGAAACGTGCGTCAGCACATAGCCTGACCCTCCCACGTTTCTGTACCCTCAGCTGTGCCCTAAGCCTTGCCGTTCCCTAACCCTAACCCTAGCGCGGAATGGAAACCCACAACTAGCCCTACACCATACTTTACTCCAGACCCGTACGCTGGCACTGACACGTTTGTCAGCACGTAGCCTGCCTCTCCCACGTGTCCCTATGCTCACCTGTTCCCTAAACCTTGCCATTCCCTAACCCTTACCCTAGCCCGGAACGGAAACCCACCACCAGCCCTACACGTTACCCTATGATGTACCCTACTCCTGGCCCTTAACGCTGGCACTGACACGTGCGTCAGCACACAGCCTGACCATCCCACGATCCTCCCAATACAGAAATGGGCAGAAGATCTCAAGAGACGTTTCTTCAAAGAAGACACAGAGATGGCCAAGGCGCACATGAGAAGCTGCTCAAGAGCACTAATTATTAGAGAAATGCAAATCAAAACTACAATGAGGTATCACCTCACACCTGTTAGAATCGGCATCATCAGAAAATCTACAAACAACAAATTCTGGGGAGGGTGTGGACAAAAGGAGCCCTCTTCCACTATTGGTGGGAATGTAAATTGATAGAGTCACTATGGAGAACACTATGGAGTTTCCTTAAAAAATCTAGAAATAGAATTACCATCTGATCCAGCAATTCCACTTCTGGGCATATACCCAAAGAAAACCATAAATCAAAAAGGCACATTCACCACAATGTTCATTGCAGCACTATTTACAATAGCCAGGTAATGGAAGCAAACTAAATGCCCAAAGACAGATGAATGGATAAAGATGGGGTACATATATAAAATGGAATATTACTCGGCCATAAAAAGGAATGAATCTGGGTCATTTGTAGAGACATCGATGGATCTAGAGACAGTCATACAGAATGAAGTAAGTCAGAAAGGGGAAAACAAATATTGTATATTAATGCATATATGTGGAACCTAAAAAATGGTACAGATGAACTGGTTTGCAGGGAAGAAATAGAGACACAGAGGTAGAGAACAAACGTATGGACACCAAGTGTGGGAAGCCATGGGGTGGTGGTGGTGGGACGAGTTGGGAGATTGAGATTGACCTGTATACATGTATATGCATAAAATACATAACTAATAATAACCCGCTGTATAAAAAAGTAAATAAAATTAAATTTCAAAATGTTAAAATATAAAATTTAAAAATAAAACAGAAAAAAGCTCTTCCCTTCACACAGATGTATTTATAGGAATAAATTATTTCCATGCTTATATCTATAAATACATAAAAGAGGAATAAAAGCTAACTTGAACCATAAACGAAGAAAAACCTGAACCGACCAGTTATACAGAGAAAAACACTATCAGGGCACTGGCTCCAACGGTAAACAATATTGAAATTGTTCAGAGGTGGGGAATCATCTCCCGTACAGCCAGCAACCCACACCCCACACAAGGAGCTTCCTCATTGCAAAGCGGGGGGACCGAGCCGAGGCATCTCTGAACAAAGGTGAGCTGAGCCCCAGGCCAGCTGTTGCTGAACTGTTCCCACCCTTCCCAGGTAAAACACCTGAATATGTACAAGGGCTTGAAAGACTAGAGGAAGGGCCGTGGAGCCACAACAGCGAGAGAACGC
Organism: Mesoplodon bidens; assembly: GCF_964165515.1. Taxonomy (NCBI): domain Eukaryota; kingdom Metazoa; phylum Chordata; class Mammalia; order Artiodactyla; family Ziphiidae; genus Mesoplodon; species Mesoplodon bidens. The sequence continues at coordinate 14,763 of NW_027671848.1, forward strand.
AGGCCAACTTGGTGCCTCCAGGCCAGCCAGGGTGGTCCTGGCCCAGGGCACTCTTCCGGAAGCTTTCCATTGTCCTGCCAGAGATACCCCACCTGTCCCGGCCCCCACTGATTTTTTCCTTCCTCACCTCTGTCCGGAGAGAAATTCCAGCGGGAGGTATGGGTGACACATCCTCTTCTTTACAGGTGGCAGCTTGGCAACTCCTGCAGAAAGGCCAGCAGAACTCCACTCACACCGGGCCACCAACAAAGCTGTGGCCCCTCACTCCCTCCCACCAGCACAGCCCCGAGACTGCTCACGGGGCAAAGAATATGGAGGCAGGCACAGCTTCAGGGGCTATTGCTGCCTGGAGCGCTGTTTATATTGACCTCAACCAGGCACACCTGGGGAGGGCCGGCCGGCAGGATAAGGCTGCCCACGTCAGCTAATCCACAACCCTCAGGGAATCACAGTGTTGAAAATGGACCTCGCTAAAGCAGAATAGAAGCCAAGGAAAAAAAGGACACAATGCCATTTGCAGCACCGTAGATGAGCCTAGAGGTTATCACATGACTTGTAGTAAGTCAGAAAGTGAAAGACACATATCGTATCATATCACTTATAGGTGTTACCTAAAAATGGATACCAGGGCAGATATTTCCACGGAGAAGGGCAATCACAGATTCATTAAACAAACTTATGGTTCACCAATGGAAAGGTGTGAGGATGGGTTTCATTACGATATTGGGGTTAACAGACATATACAAACACAGGTGACATATATAATCACCTAAGACCTACGGAATACAAAGAGAGGACTACTCAACATTCTGTCTTAACGTACATGGGCAAAGGATCCCAGGAAGAACAGACATCTGTATATGTGTAAAAGAACCACATCTTCCACACCTACAACAAGCCAAGCATTGTAATCAAACTTGCTGTAATAAAAAATAAAAAATTAAATTAAAAACACGAACAAGAAGTAGTGAGACAAACTTGAGGGGCTTTCTCCTGGCACATTCCATTCTAAATTCCAATCTAGAACAAGACTTCCATTGAGGCTCTGTTGCACTAATAACCTGATTTGAAAGAGAGAACTGCTGCCACCTTGTGGCCGTTTCACACAACAGCAGCTTTAATCCCAGCGCTAAAGGTCAGTTGATATTCAAAATCATTGCAGGCCTGTAAATGACACCTGCCCTGAAAACAAATCCTGGGGTCACATATCGACCAAAAAATTCAAAGGACGTCCATATTTCAAAACGACCGTTTCAAAAGCCATATTTTACGCACATTAGTGTTCTGCTTCTTTGTCTTTCTTTCTTTTTTGGTTAAAAGCACGGGAATGGAAAGAGGCATCCCTCAGAAGGGGCGAAAATAGTTGCAAACGAATCAATGGACAAAGGTTTAATCTCCAATATATATAAACAGCTCCTGCAGCTTAATATTAAAAAAACAAACAACCCAATACAAACATGGGCAGAATATCTAAAGAGACGTTTCTTCAAAGAAGACACAGAGATGGCTAAGACGCACATGAAAAGCTGCTCAAGAGCACTAATTATTAGAGAAATGCAAATCAAAACTACAATGAGGTATCACCTCACACCTGTTAGAATCAGCATCATCAGAAAATCTACAGACAACAAATTCTGGGGAGGGTGTGGACAAAAGGAGCCCTCTTCCACTATTGTTGGGAATGTAAATTGATACAGTCACTATGGAGAACAGTATGGAGTTTCCTTAAAAAACCTACAAATAGAAACCTTGACTTTCCCTAACCCTAACCATAGGCTGGAACGGAAACCTACCACCAACCGTGCACCTTATCTACGCGGTACACTAATCCTAATCCGTACGCTGGCACTAACCGGTGAGTCAACATGTACCCTGACACTAACACGTTTCCGTACCCTCAGCTGTGCCCCAAACCTTGCCGTTGCCTATCCTTAACCTTAGCCCGGAACAGAAACCTACCATCAGCCCTACACCTTACCCTAAGCCGTACCCTAATCCTAATCCATACGTCAACACGTACCCTGACCCTAACACGTTTCCGTACCCTCACCTCTGCCATAAACCTTGCCGTTCCCTTACCTTAACCCTAGCCCGGAACGGAAAACTACCACCAACCCTACACCTTACCTTACGCCATACCCTAATCCTAATTCGTATGCTGACACTAACCTGTGCATCAACACGTACCCTGACCCTAACACGTTTCGTACCCTCACCTGTGCCCTAAACTTTGCCAGTCCCTAAACATAACCCTAGACTGGAACGGAAACCTACCACCAACCCTACACCTTACTCTATGCGGTACCCTAATCCTCATGCGTACGCTCACACTAACCCGTGAGTCAACACGTACCGTGAACCTAACACAATTCCGTACCATCACCTGTGCCCTATACCTTGCAATTCGCTATCCCTAACCCTACACCGGAATGTAAACCTACCGCCATCCGTACACCTTACTGTACGCCGTACCCTAATCCTAATGCGTACGATGACACTATTCCATGCATCAACATGCACCATGAACCTAACACGTTTCTGTACCCTCACCTGTGCCCTAAGCCTTGCCGTTCACTAACCCTAACCCTAGCCCTGAACTGAAACCCACCACCAGCCCTACACCATACCCTATGCCTTACCCTACTCCTGGCCTGTATGCTGGCACTGACCCGTGCGTCAGCACGTAGCCTGCCTCACCCAAGTTTCCGTACCCTCACCTGTGCCCTTAGCCTTGCCGTTCCCTAACCCTAACCCTAGCCCAGAACGGAAACCCACCACCAGCCCTACACCTTACCCTACGCAGTACCCTACTCCTGGACCATACGCTGGCACTGACCCATGCGTCAGCAGGTAGCCTGACCCTCCCACGTTTCCGTACCCTCACCTGTGCCCTAAAACTTGACGTTCCCTAACCCTAATCAAACCCCGGAATGGACACCCACCACCAGTCTTACACCTTACCCTACGCCGTACCCTACTCCTGGTCCACACCCTGGCACTGACCCGTGCTTCAGCATGTAGCCTGACCCTCCCACGTTTCCGTACCCTCACCTGTGCCCTAAGCCTTGCCGTTCCCTAACCCTAACCCTACACTTTACCCTACGCCATACCCTATTCCTGGGCCGTACGCTGGCACTGACACTTGCGTCAGCACGTAGCCTGACCCTCCCACGTTTCTGTACCCTCACCTGTGCCCTAAGCCTTGCCATTCCCTAACCCTAACCCTAGCCGGAAACGGAAACCCACCACCAGCCCTACACCTTACCCTACGCCGTACCCTACTCCTGGGCCGTACACTGGAACTGACCCTTGTGTAAGCACGTAGCCTGCCACTCCCATGTTTCCATACCCTCACCTGTTCCCTAAGCCTTGCCGATCCCTAACCCTAACCCTACCCTGGAACAGAAACCCACCACCAGCCCTACACCTTACCCTACGCCGTACCCTAATTCTGGCGCGTACGCTGGCACTGACCCGTGTGTCAGCACGTAGCGTGCCTCTCCCTCGTTTCAGTACCCTTACCTGTGCCCTAAGCCTTGCCGTTCCCTAAACCTAACCCGGAACAGAAACCCACCAACAGCCCTACACCTTACCCTACTCCGTACCCTAATCCTGGCCCGTACACTGGCACTGAAACGTGCGTCAGCACATAGCCTGACCCTCCCACGTTTCTGTACCCTCAGCTGTGCCCTAAGCCTTGCCGTTCCCTAACCCTAACCCTAGCGCGGAATGGAAACCCACAACTAGCCCTACACCATACTTTACTCCAGACCCGTACACTGGCACTGACACGTTTGTCAGCACGTAGCCTGCCTCTCCCACGTGTCCCTATGCTCACCTGTTCCCTAAACCTTGCCATTCCCTAACCCTAACCCTAGCCCGGAACGGAAACCCACCACCAGCCCTACACGTTACCCTATGATGTACCCTACTCCTGGCCCTTAACGCTGGCTCTGACACGTGCGTCAGCACACAGCCTGACCATCCCACGATCCTCCCAATACAGAAATGGGCAGAAGATCTCAAGAGACGTTTCTTCAAAGAAGACACAGAGATGGCCAAGGCGCACATGAGAAGCTGCTCAAGAGCACTAATTATTAGAGAAATGCAAATCAAAACTACAATGAGGTATCACCTCACACCTGTTAGAATCGGCATCATCAGAAAATCTACAAACAACAAATTCTGGGGAGGGTGTGGACAAAAGGAGCCCTCTTCCACTATTGGTGGGAATGTAAATTGATAGAGTCACTATGGAGAACACTATGGAGTTTCCTTAAAAAATCTAGAAATAGAATTACCATCTGATCCAGCAATTCCACTTCTGGGCATATACCCAAAGAAAACCATAAATCAAAAAGGCACATTCACCACAATGTTCATTGCAGCACTATTTACAATAGCCAGGTAATGGAAGCAAACTAAATGCCCAAAGACAGATGAATGGATAAAGATGGGGTACATATATAAAATGGAATATTACTCGGCCATAAAAAGGAATGAATCTGGGTCATTTGTAGAGACATCGATGGATCTAGAGACAGTCATACAGAATGAAGTAAGTCAGAAAGGGGAAAACAAATATTGTATATTAATGCATATATGTGGAACCTAAAAAATGGTACAGATGAACTGGTTTGCAGGGAAGAAATAGAGACACAGAGGTAGAGAACAAACGTATGGACACCAAGTGTGGGAAGCCATGGGGTGGTGGTGGTGGGACGAGTTGGGAGATTGAGATTGACCTGTATACATGTATATGCATAAAATACATAACTAATAATAACCCGCTGTATAAAAAAGTAAATAAAATTAAATTTCAAAATGTTAAAATATAAAATTTAAAAATAAAACAGAAAAAAGCTCTTCCCTTCACACAGATGTATTTATAGGAATAAATTATTTCCATGCTTATATCTATAAATACATAAAAGAGGAATAAAAGCTAACTTGAACCATAAACGAAGAAAAACCTGAACCGACCAGTTATACAGAGAAAAACACTATCAGGGCACTGGCTCCAACGGTAAACAATATTGAAATTGTTCAGAGGTGGGGAATCATCTCCCGTACAGCCAGCAACCCACACCCCACACAAGGAGCTTCCTCATTGCAAAGCGGGGGGACCGAGCCGAGGCATCTCTGAACAAAGGTGAGCTGAGCCCCAGGCCAGCTGTTGCTGAACTGTTCCCACCCTTCCCAGGTAAAACACCTGAATATGTACAAGGGCTTGAAAGACTAGAGGAAGGGCCGTGGAGCCACAACAGCGAGAGAACGCAGGCCAACTTGGTGCCTCCAGGCCAGCCAGGGTGGTCCTGGCCCAGGGCACTCTTCCGGAAGCTTTCCATTGTCCTGCCAGAGATACCCCACCTGTCCCGGCCCCCACTGATTTTTTCCTTCCTCACCTCTGTCCGGAGAGAAATTCCAGCGGGAGGTATGGGTGACACATCCTCTTCTTTACAGGTGGCAGCTTGGCAACTCCTGCAGAAAGGCCAGCAGAACTCCACTCACACCGGGCCACCAACAAAGCTGTGGCCCCTCACTCCCTCCCACCAGCACAGCCCCGAGACTGCTCACGGGGCAAAGAATATGGAGGCAGGCACAGCTTCAGGGGCTATTGCTGCCTGGAGCGCTGTTTATATTGACCTCAACCAGGCACACCTGGGGAGGGCCGGCCGGCAGGATAAGGCTGCCCACGTCAGCTAATCCACAACCCTCAGGGAATCACAGTGTTGAAAATGGACCTCGCTAAAGCAGAATAGAAGCCAAGGAAAAAAAGGACACAATGCCATTTGCAGCACCGTAGATGAGCCTAGAGGTTATCACATGACTTGTAGTAAGTCAGAAAGTGAAAGACACATAGCGTATCATATCACTTATAGGTGTTACCTAAAAATGGATACCAGGGCAGATATTTCCACGGAGAAGGGCAATCACAGATTCATTAAACAAACTTATGGTTCACCAATGGAAAGGTGTGAGGATGGGTTTCATTACGATATCGGGGTTAACAGACATATACAAACACAGGTGACATATATAATCACCTAAGACCTACGGAATACAAAGAGAGGACTACTCAACATTCTGTCTTAACGTACATGGGCAAAGGATCCCAGGAAGAACAGACATCTGTATATGTGTAAAAGAACCACATCTTCCACACCTACAACAAGCCAAGCATTGTAATCAAACTTGCTGTAATAAAAAATAAAAAATTAAATTAAAAACACGAACAAGAAGTAGTGAGACAAACTTGAGGGGCTTTCTCCTGGCACATTCCATTCTAAATTCCAATCTAGAACAAGACTTCCATTGAGGCTCTGTTGCACTAATAACCTGATTTGAAAGAGAGAACTGCTGCCACCTTGTGGCCGTTTCACACAACAGCAGCTTTAATCCCAGCGCTAAAGGTCAGTTGATATTCAAAATCATTGCAGGCCTGTAAATGACACCTGCCCTGAAAACAAATCCTGGGGTCACATAACGACCAAAAAATTCAAAGGACGTCCATATTTCAAAACGACCGTTTCAAAAGCCATATTTTACGCACATTAGTGTTCTGCTTCTTTGTCTTTCTTTCTTTTTTGGTTAAAAACACGGGAATGGAAAAAGGCATCCCTCAGAAGGGGCGAAAATAGTTGCAAACGAATCAATGGACAAAGGTTTAATCTCCAATATATATAAACAGCTCCTGCAGCTTAATATTAAAAAAACAAACAACCCAATACAAACATGGGCAGAATATCTAAAGAGACGTTTCTTCAAAGAAGACACAGAGATGGCTAAGACGCACATGAAAAGCTGCTCAAGAGCACTAATTATTAGAGAAATGCAAATCAAAACTACAATGAGGTATCACCTCACACCTGTTAGAATCAGCATCATCAGAAAATCTACAGACAACAAATTCTGGGGAGGGTGTGGACAAAAGGAGCCCTCTTCCACTATTGTTGGGAATGTAAATTGATACAGTCACTATGGAGAACAGTATGGAGTTTCCTTAAAAAACCTACAAATAGAAACCTTGACTTTCCCTAACCCTAACCATAGGCTGGAACGGAAACCTACCACCAACCGTGCACCTTATCTACGCGGTACACTAATCCTAATCCGTACGCTGGCACTAACCGGTGAGTCAACATGTACCCTGACACTAACACGTTTCCGTACCCTCAGCTGTGCCCCAAACCTTGCCGTTGCCTATCCTTAACCTTAGCCCGGAACAGAAACCTACCATCAGCCCTACACCTTACCCTAAGCCGTACCCTAATCCTAATCCATACGTCAACACGTACCCTGACCCTAACACGTTTCCGTACCCTCACCTCTGCCATAAACCTTGCCGTTCCCTTACCTTAACCCTAGCCCGGAACGGAAAACTACCACCAACCCTACACCTTACCTTACGCCATACCCTAATCCTAATTCGTATGCTGACACTAACCTGTGCATCAACACGTACCCTGACCCTAACACGTTTCGTACCCTCACCTGTGCCCTAAACTTTGCCAGTCCCTAAACATAACCCTAGACTGGAACGGAAACCTACCACCAACCCTACACCTTACTCTATGCGGTACCCTAATCCTCATGCGTACGCTCACACTAACCCGTGAGTCAACACGTACCCTGAACCTAACACAATTCCGTACCATCACCTGTGCCCTATACCTTGCAATTCGCTATCCCTAACCCTACACCGGAATGTAAACCTACCGCCATCCGTACACCTTACTGTACGCCGTACCCTAATCCTAATGCGTACGATGACACTATTCCATGCATCAACATGCACCATGAACCTAACACGTTTCTGTACCCTCACCTGTGCCCTAAGCCTTGCCGTTCACTAACCCTAACCCTAGCCCTGAACTGAAACCCACCACCAGCCCTACACCATACCCTATGCCTTACCCTACTCCTGGCCTGTATGCTGGCACTGACCCGTGCGTCAGCACGTAGCCTGCCTCACCCAAGTTTCCGTACCCTCACCTGTGCCCTTAGCCTTGCCGTTCCCTAACCCTAACCCTAGCCCAGAACGGAAACCCACCACCAGCCCTACACCTTACCCTACGCCGTACCCTACTCCTGGCCCATACGCTGGCACTGACCCATGCGTCAGCAGGTAGCCTGACCCTCCCACGTTTCCGTACCCTCACCTGTGCCCTAAAACTTGACGTTCCCTAACCCTAATCAAACCCCGGAATGGACACCCACCACCAGTCTTACACCTTACCCTACGCCGTACCCTACTCCTGGTCCACACCCTGGCACTGACCCGTGCTTCAGCATGTAGCCTGACCCTCCCACGTTTCCGTACCCTCACCTGTGCCCTAAGCCTTGCCGTTCCCTAACCCTAACCCTACACTTTACCCTACGCCATACCCTATTCCTGGGCCGTACGCTGGCACTGACACTTGCGTCAGCACGTAGCCTGACCCTCCCACGTTTCTGTACCCTCACCTGTGCCCTAAGCCTTGCCATTCCCTAACCCTAACCCTAGCCGGAAACGGAAACCCACCACCAGCCCTACACCTTACCCTACGCCGTACCCTACTCCTGGGCCGTACACTGGAACTGACCCTTGTGTAAGCACGTAGCCTGCCACTCCCATGTTTCCATACCCTCACCTGTGCCCTAAGCCTTGCCGATCCCTAACCCTAACCCTACCCTGGAACAGAAACCCACCACCAGCCCTACACCTTACCCTACGCCGTACCCTAATTCTGGCGCGTACGCTGGCACTGACCCGTTTGTCAGCACGTAGCGTGCCTCTCCCTCGTTTCAGTACCCTTACCTGTGCCCTAAGCCTTGCCGTTCCCTAACCCTAACCCGGAACAGAAACCCACCAACAGCCCTACACCTTACCCTACTCCGTACCCTAATCCTGGCCCGTACACTGGCACTGAAACGTGCGTCAGCACATAGCCTGACCCTCCCACGTTTCTGTACCCTCAGCTGTGCCCTAAGCCTTGCCGTTCCCTAACCCTAACCCTAGCGCGGAATGGAAACCCACAACTAGCCCTACACCATACTTTACTCCAGACCCGTACGCTGGCACTGACACGTTTGTCAGCACGTAGCCTGCCTCTCCCACGTGTCCCTATGCTCACCTGTTCCCTAAACCTTGCCATTCCCTAACCCTTACCCTAGCCCGGAACGGAAACCCACCACCAGCCCTACACGTTACCCTATGATGTACCCTACTCCTGGCCCTTAACGCTGGCACTGACACGTGCGTCAGCACACAGCCTGACCATCCCACGATCCTCCCAATACAGAAATGGGCAGAAGATCTCAAGAGACGTTTCTTCAAAGAAGACACAGAGATGGCCAAGGCGCACATGAGAAGCTGCTCAAGAGCACTAATTATTAGAGAAATGCAAATCAAAACTACAATGAGGTATCACCTCACACCTGTTAGAATCGGCATCATCAGAAAATCTACAAACAACAAATTCTGGGGAGGGTGTGGACAAAAGGAGCCCTCTTCCACTATTGGTGGGAATGTAAATTGATAGAGTCACTATGGAGAACACTATGGAGTTTCCTTAAAAAATCTAGAAATAGAATTACCATCTGATCCAGCAATTCCACTTCTGGGCATATACCCAAAGAAAACCATAAATCAAAAAGGCACATTCACCACAATGTTCATTGCAGCACTATTTACAATAGCCAGGTAATGGAAGCAAACTAAATGCCCAAAGACAGATGAATGGATAAAGATGGGGTACATATATAAAATGGAATATTACTCGGCCATAAAAAGGAATGAATCTGGGTCATTTGTAGAGACATCGATGGATCTAGAGACAGTCATACAGAATGAAGTAAGTCAGAAAGGGGAAAACAAATATTGTATATTAATGCATATATGTGGAACCTAAAAAATGGTACAGATGAACTGGTTTGCAGGGAAGAAATAGAGACACAGAGGTAGAGAACAAACGTATGGACACCAAGTGTGGGAAGCCATGGGGTGGTGGTGGTGGGACGAGTTGGGAGATTGAGATTGACCTGTATACATGTATATGCATAAAATACATAACTAATAATAACCCGCTGTATAAAAAAGTAAATAAAATTAAATTTCAAAATGTTAAAATATAAAATTTAAAAATAAAACAGAAAAAAGCTCTTCCCTTCACACAGATGTATTTATAGGAATAAATTATTTCCATGCTTATATCTATAAATACATAAAAGAGGAATAAAAGCTAACTTGAACCATAAACGAAGAAAAACCTGAACCGACCAGTTATACAGAGAAAAACACTATCAGGGCACTGGCTCCAACGGTAAACAATATTGAAATTGTTCAGAGGTGGGGAATCATCTCCCGTACAGCCAGCAACCCACACCCCACACAAGGAGCTTCCTCATTGCAAAGCGGGGGGACCGAGCCGAGGCATCTCTGAACAAAGGTGAGCTGAGCCCCAGGCCAGCTGTTGCTGAACTGTTCCCACCCTTCCCAGGTAAAACACCTGAATATGTACAAGGGCTTGAAAGACTAGAGGAAGGGCCGTGGAGCCACAACAGCGAGAGAACGCAGGCCAACTTGGTGCCTCCAGGCCAGCCAGGGTGGTCCTGGCCCAGGGCACTCTTCCGGAAGCTTTCCATTGTCCTGCCAGAGATACCCCACCTGTCCCGGCCCCCACTGATTTTTTCCTTCCTCACCTCTGTCCGGAGAGAAATTCCAGCGGGAGGTATGGGTGACACATCCTCTTCTTTACAGGTGGCAGCTTGGCAACTCCTGCAGAAAGGCCAGCAGAACTCCACTCACACCGGGCCACCAACAAAGCTGTGGCCCCTCACTCCCTCCCACCAGCACAGCCCCGAGACTGCTCACGGGGCAAAGAATATGGAGGCAGGCACAGCTTCAGGGGCTATTGCTGCCTGGAGCGCTGTTTATATTGACCTCAACCAGGCACACCTGGGGAGGGCCGGCCGGCAGGATAAGGCTGCCCACGTCAGCTAATCCACAACCCTCAGGGAATCACAGTGTTGAAAATGGACCTCGCTAAAGCAGAATAGAAGCCAAGGAAAAAAAGGACACAATGCCATTTGCAGCACCGTAGATGAGCCTAGAGGTTATCACATGACTTGTAGTAAGTCAGAAAGTGAAAGACACATAGCGTATCATATCACTTATAGGTGTTACCTAAAAATGGATACCAGGGCAGATATTTCCACGGAGAAGGGCAATCACAGATTCATTAAACAAACTTATGGTTCACCAATGGAAAGGTGTGAGGATGGGTTTCATTACGATATTGGGGTTAACAGACATATACAAACACAGGTGACATATATAATCACCTAAGACCTACGGAATACAAAGAGAGGACTACTCAACATTCTGTCTTAACGTACATGGGCAAAGGATCCCAGGAAGAACAGACATCTGTATATGTGTAAAAGAACCACATCTTCCACACCTACAACAAGCCAAGCATTGTAATCAAACTTGCTGTAATAAAAAATAAAAAATTAAATTAAAAACACGAACAAGAAGTAGTGAGACAAACTTGAGGGGCTTTCTCCTGGCACATTCCATTCTAAATTCCAATCTAGAACAAGACTTCCATTGAGGCTCTGTTGCACTAATAACCTGATTTGAAAGAGAGAACTGCTGCCACCTTGTGGCCGTTTCACACAACAGCAGCTTTAATCCCAGCGCTAAAGGTCAGTTGATATTCAAAATCATTGCAGGCCTGTAAATGACACCTGCCCTGAAAACAAATCCTGGGGTCACATATCGACCAAAAAATTCAAAGGACGTCCATATTTCAAAACGACCGTTTCAAAAGCCATATTTTACGCACATTAGTGTTCTGCTTCTTTGTCTTTCTTTCTTTTTTGGTTAAAAGCACGGGAATGGAAAAAGGCATCCCTCAGAAGGGGCGAAAATAGTTGCAAACGAATCAATGGACAAAGGTTTAATCTCCAATATATATAAACAGCTCATGCAGCTTAATATTAAAAAAACAAACAACCCAATACAAACATGGGCAGAATATCTAAAGAGACGTTTCTTCAAAGAAGACACAGAGATGGCTAAGACGCACATGAAAAGCTGCTCAAGAGCACTAATTATTAGAGAAATGCAAATCAAAACTACAATGAGGTATCACCTCACACCTGTTAGAATCAGCATCATCAGAAAATCTACAGACAACAAATTCTGGGGAGGGTGTGGACAAAAGGAGCCCTCTTCCACTATTGTTGGGAATGTAAATTGATACAGTCACTATGGAGAACAGTATGGAGTTTCCTTAAAAAACCTACAAATAGAAACCTTGCCTTTCCCTAACCCTAACCATAGGCTGGAACGGAAACCTACCACCAACCGTGCACCTTATCTACGCGGTACACTAATCCTAATCCGTACGCTGGCACTAACCGGTGAGTCAACATGTACCCTGACACTAACACGTTTCCGTACCCTCAGCTGTGCCCCAAACCTTGCCGTTGCCTATCCTTAACCTTAGCCCGGAACAGAAACCTACCATCAGCCCTACACCTTACCCTAAGCCGTACCCTAATCCTAATCCATACGTCAACACGTACCCTGACCCTAACACGTTTCCGTACCCTCACCTCTGCCATAAACCTTGCCGTTCCCTTACCTTAACCCTAGCCCGGAACGGAAAACTACCACCAACCCTACACCTTACCTTACGCCATACCCTAATCCTAATTCGTATGCTGACACTAACCTGTGCATCAACACGTACCCTGACCCTAACACGTTTCGTACCCTCACCTGTGCCCTAAACTTTGCCAGTCCCTAAACATAACCCTAGACTGGAACGGAAACCTACCACCAACCCTACACCTTACTCTATGCGGTACCCTAATCCTCATGCGTACGCTCACACTAACCCGTGAGTCAACACGTACCCTGAACCTAACACAATTCCGTACCATCACCTGTGCCCTATACCTTGCAATTCGCTATCCCTAACCCTACACCGGAATGTAAACCTACCGCCATCCGTACACCTTACTGTACGCCGTACCCTAATCCTAATGCGTACGATGACACTATTCCATGCATCAACATGCACCATGAACCTAACACGTTTCTGTACCCTCACCTGTGCCCTAAGCCTTGCCGTTCACTAACCCTAACCCTAGCCCTGAACTGAAACCCACCACCAGCCCTACACCATACCCTATGCCTTACCCTACTCCTGGCCTGTATGCTGGCACTGACCCGTGCGTCAGCACGTAGCCTGCCTCACCCAAGTTTCCGTACCCTCACCTGTGCCCTTAGCCTTGCCGTTCCCTAACCCTAACCCTAGCCCAGAACGGAAACCCACCACCAGCCCTACACCTTACCCTACGCCGTACCCTACTCCTGGCCCATACGCTGGCACTGACCCATGCGTCAGCAGGTAGCCTGACCCTCCCACGTTTCCGTACCCTCACCTGTGCCCTAAAACTTGACGTTCCCTAACCCTAATCAAACCCCGGAATGGACACCCACCACCAGTCTTACACCTTACCCTACGCCGTACCCTACTCCTGGTCCACACCCTGGCACTGACCCGTGCTTCAGCATGTAGCCTGACCCTCCCACGTTTCCGTACCCTCACCTGTGCCCTAAGCCTTGCCGTTCCCTAACCCTAACCCTACACTTTACCCTACGCCATACCCTATTCCTGGGCCGTACGCTGGCACTGACACTTGCGTCAGCACGTAGCCTGACCCTCCCACGTTTCTGTACCCTCACCTGTGCCCTAAGCCTTGCCATTCCCTAACCCTAACCCTAGCCGGAAACGGAAACCCACCACCAGCCCTACACCTTACCCTACGCCGTACCCTACTCCTGGGCCGTACACTGGAACTGACCCTTGTGTAAGCACGTAGCCTGCCACTCCCATGTTTCCATACCCTCACCTGTGCCCTAAGCCTTGCCGATCCCTAACCCTAACCCTACCCTGGAACAGAAACCCACCACCAGCCCTACACCTTACCCTACGCCGTACCCTAATTCTGGCGCGTACGCTGGCACTGACCCGTGTGTCAGCACGTAGCGTGCCTCTCCCTCGTTTCAGTACCCTTACCTGTGCCCTAAGCCTTGCCGTTCCCTAACCCTAACCCGGAACAGAAACCCACCAACAGCCCTACACCTTACCCTACTCCGTACCCTAATCCTGGCCCGTACACTGGCACTGAAACGTGCGTCAGCACATAGTCTGACCCTCCCACGTTTCTGTACCCTCAGCTGTGCCCTAAGCCTTGCCGTTCCCTAACCCTAACCCTAGCGCGGAATGGAAACCCACAACTAGCCCTACACCATACTTTACTCCAGACCCGTACGCTGGCACTGACACGTTTGTCAGCACGTAGCCTGCCTCTCCCACGTGTCCCTATGCTCACCTGTTCCCTAAACCTTGCCGTTCCCTAACCCTAACCCTAGCCCGGAACGGAAACCCACCACCAGCCCTACACGTTACCCTATGATGTACCCTACTCCTGGCCCTTACGCTGGCACTGACACGTGCGTCAGCACACAGCCTGACCATCCCACGATCCTCCCAATACAGAAATGGGCAGAAGATCTCAAGAGACGTTTCTTCAAAGAAGACACAGAGATGGCCAAGGCGCACATGAGAAGCTGCTCAAGAGCACTAATTATTAGAGAAATGCAAATCAAAACTACAATGAGGTATCACCTCACACCTGTTAGAATCGGCATCATCAGAAAATCTACAAACAACAAATTCTGGGGAGGGTGTGGACAAAAGGAGCCCTCTTCCACTATTGGTGGGAATGTAAATTGATAGAGTCACTATGGAGAACACTATGGAGTTTCCTTAAAAAATCTAGAAATAGAATTACCATCTGATCCAGCAATTCCACTTCTGGGCATATACCCAAAGAAAACCATAAATCAAAAAGGCACATTCACCACAATGTTCATTGCAGCACTATTTACAATAGCCAGGTAATGGAAGCAAACTAAATGCCCAAAGACAGATGAATGGATAAAGATGGGGTACATATATAAAATGGAATATTACTCGGCCATAAAAAGGAATGAATCTGGGTCATTTGTAGAGACATCGATGGATCTAGAGACAGTCATACAGAATGAAGTAAGTCAGAAAGGGGAAAACAAATATTGTATATTAATGCATATATGTGGAACCTAAAAAATGGTACAGATGAACTGGTTTGCAGGGAAGAAATAGAGACACAGAGGTAGAGAACAAACGTATGGACACCAAGTGTGGGAAGCCATGGGGTGGTGGTGGTGGGACGAGTTGGGAGATTGAGATTGACCTGTATACATGTATATGCATAAAATACATAACTAATAATAACCCGCTGTATAAAAAAGTAAATAAAATTAAATTTCAAAATGTTAAAATATAAAATTTAAAAATAAAACAGAAAAAAGCTCTTCCCTTCACACAGATGTATTTATAGGAATAAATTATTTCCATGCTTATATCTATAAATACATAAAAGAGGAATAAAAGCTAACTTGAACCATAAACGAAGAAAAACCTGAACCGACCAGTTATACAGAGAAAAACACTATCAGGGCACTTGCTCCAACGGTAAACAATATTGAAATTGTTCAGAGGTGGGGAATCATCTCCCGTACAGCCAGCAACCCACACCCCACACAAGGAGCTTCCTCATTGCAAAGCGGGGGGACCGAGCCGAGGCATCTCTGAACAAAGGTGAGCTGAGCCCCAGGCCAGCTGTTGCTGAACTGTTCCCACCCTTCCCAGGTAAAACACCTGAATATGTACAAGGGCTTGAAAGACTAGAGGAAGGGCCGTGGAGCCACAACAGCGAGAGAACGCAGGCCAACTTGGTGCCTCCAGGCCAGCCAGGGTGGTCCTGGCCCAGGGCACTCTTCCGGAAGCTTCCCATTGTCCTGCCAGAGATACCCCACCTGTCCCGGCCCCCACTGATTTTTTCCTTCCTCACCTCTGTCCGGAGAGAAATTCCAGCGGGAGGTATGGGTGACACATCCTCTTCTTTACAGGTGGCAGCTTGGCAACTCCTGCAGAAAGGCCAGCAGAACTCCACTCACACCGGGCCACCAACAAAGCTGTGGCCCCTCACTCCCTCCCACCAGCACAGCCCCGAGACTGCTCACGGGGCAAAGAATATGGAGGCAGGCACAGCTTCAGTGGCTATTGCTGCCTGGAGCGCTGTTTATATTGACCTCAACCAGGCACACCTGGGGAGGGCTGGCCGGCAGGATAAGGCTGCCCACGTCAGCTAATCCACAACCCTCAGGGAATCACAGTGTTGAAAATGGACCTCGCTAAAGCAGAATAGAAGGCAAGGAAAAAAAGGACACAATGCCATTTGCAGCACCGTAGATGAGCCTAGAGGTTATCACATGACTTGTAGTAAGTCAGAAAGTGAAAGACACATATCGTATCATATCTCTTATAGGTGTTACCTAAAAATGGATACCAGGGCAGATATTTCCACGGAGAAGGGCAATCACAGATTCATTAAACAAACTTATGGTTCACCAATGGAAAGGTGTGAGGATGGGTTTCATTACGATATTGGGGTTAACAGACATATACAAACACAGGTGACATATATAATCACCTAAGACCTACGGAATACAAAGAGAGGACTACTCAACATTCTGTCTTAACGTACATGGGCAAAGGATCCCAGGAAGAACAGACATCTGTATATGTGTAAAAGAACCACATCTTCCACACCTACAACAAGCCAAGCATTGTAATCAAACTTGCTGTAATAAAAAATAAAAAATTAAATTAAAAACACGAACAAGAAGTAGTGAGACAAACTTGAGGGGCTTTCTCCTGGCACATTCCATTCTAAATTCCAATCTAGAACAAGACTTCCATTGAGGCTCTGTTGCACTAATAACCTGATTTGAAAGAGAGAACTGCTGCCACCTTGTGGCCGTTTCACACAACAGCAGCTTTAATCCCAGCACTAAAGGTCAGTTGATATTCAAAATCATTGCAGGCCTGTAAATGACACCTGCCCTGAAAACAAATCCTGGGGTCACATATCGACCAAAAAATTCAAAGGACGTCCATATTTCAAAACGACCGTTTCAAAAGCCATATTTTACGCACATTAGTGTTCTGCTTCTTTGTCTTTCTTTCTTTTTTGGTTAAAAGCACGGGAATGGAAAAAGGCATCCCTCAGAAGGGGCGAAAATAGTTGCAAACGAATCAATGGACAAAGGTTTAATCTCCAATATATATAAACAGCTCATGCAGCTTAATATTAAAAAAACAAACAACCCAATACAAACATGGGCAGAATATCTAAAGAGACGTTTCTTCAAAGAAGACACAGAGATGGCTAAGACGCACATGAAAAGCTGCTCAAGAGCACTAATTATTAGAGAAATGCAAATCAAAACTACAATGAGGTATCACCTCACACCTGTTAGAATCAGCATCATCAGAAAATCTACAGACAACAAATTCTGGGGAGGGTGTGGACAAAAGGAGCCCTCTTCCACTATTGTTGGGAATGTAAATTGATACAGTCACTATGGAGAACAGTATGGAGTTTCCTTAAAAAACCTACAAATAGAAACCTTGACTTTCCCTAACCCTAACCATAGGCTGGAACGGAAACCTACCACCAACCGTGCACCTTATCTACGTGGTACACTAATCCTAATCCGTACGCTGGCACTAACCGGTGAGTCAACATGTACCCTGACACTAACACGTTTCCGTACCCTCAGCTGTGCCCCAAACCTTGCCGTTGCCTATCCTTAACCTTAGCCCGGAACAGAAACCTACCATCAGCCCTACACCTTACCCTAAGCCGTACCCTAATCCTAATCCATACGTCAACACGTACCCTGACCCTAACACGTTTCCGTACCCTCACCTCTGCCATAAACCTTGCCGTTCCCTTACCTTAACCCTAGCCCGGAATGGAAAACTACCACCAACCCTACACCTTACCTTACGCCATACCCTAATCCTAATTCGTATGCTGACACTAACCTGTGCATCAACACGTACCCTGACCCTAACACGTTTCGTACCCTCACCTGTGCCCTAAACTTTGCCAGTCCCTAAACATAACCCTAGACTGGAACGGAAACCTACCACCAACCCTACACCTTACTCTATGCGGTACCCTAATCCTCATGCGTACGCTCACACTAACCCGTGAGTCAACACGTACCCTGAACCTAACACAATTCCGTACCATCCCCTGTGCCCTATACCTTGCAATTCGCTATCCCTAACCCTACACCGGAATGTAAACCTACCACCATCCGTACACCTTACTGTACGCCGTACCCTAATCCTAATGCGTACGATGACACTATTCCATGCATCAACATGCACCATGAACCTAACACGTTTCTGTACCCTCACCTGTGCCCTAAGCCTTGCCGTTCACTAACCCTAACCCTAGCCCTGAACTGAAACCCACCACCAGCCCTACACCATACCCTATGCCTTACCCTACTCCTGGCCTGTATGCTGGCACTGACCCGTGCGTCAGCACGTAGCCTGCCTCACCCAAGTTTCCGTACCCTCACCTGTGCCCTTAGCCTTGCCGTTCCCTAACCCTAACCCTAGCCCAGAACGGAAACCCACCACCAGCCCTACACCTTACCCTACGCCGTACCCTACTCCTGGCCCATACGCTGGCACTGACCCATGCGTCAGCAGGTAGCCTGACCCTCCCACGTTTCCGTACCCTCACCTGTGCCCTAAAACTTGACGTTCCCTAACCCTAATCAAACCCCGGAATGGACACCCACCACCAGTCTTACACCTTACCCTACGCCGTACCCTACTCCTGGTCCACACCCTGGCACTGACCCGTGCTTCAGCATGTAGCCTGACCCTCCCACGTTTCCGTACCCTCACCTGTGCCCTAAGCCTTGCCGTTCCCTAACCCTAACCCTACACTTTACCCTACGCCATACCCTATTCCTGGGCCGTACGCTGGCACTGACACTTGCGTCAGCACGTAGCCTGACCCTCCCACGTTTCTGTACCCTCACCTGTGCCCTAAGCCTTGCCATTCCCTAACCCTAACCCTAGCCGGAAACGGAAACCCACCACCAGCCCTACACCTTACCCTACGCCGTACCCTACTCCTGGGCCGTACACTGGAACTGACCCTTGTGTAAGCACGTAGCCTGCCACTCCCATGTTTCCATACCCTCACCTGTGCCCTAAGCCTTGCCGATCCCTAACCCTAACCCTACCCTGGAACAGAAACCCACCACCAGCCCTACACCTTACCCTACGCCGTACCCTAATTCTGGCGCGTACGCTGGCACTGACCCGTGTGTCAGCACGTAGCGTGCCTCTCCCTCGTTTCAGTACCCTTACCTGTGCCCTAAGCCTTGCCGTTCCCTAACCCTAACCCGGAACAGAAACCCACCAACAGCCCTACACCTTACCCTACTCCGTACCCTAATCCTGGCC
This sequence comes from Mesoplodon bidens, assembly GCF_964165515.1. Taxonomy (NCBI): domain Eukaryota; kingdom Metazoa; phylum Chordata; class Mammalia; order Artiodactyla; family Ziphiidae; genus Mesoplodon; species Mesoplodon bidens. The sequence goes on from NW_027671848.1 coordinate 34,214, forward strand.
CGTACACTGGCACTGAAACGTGCGTCAGCACATAGCCTGACCCTCCCACGTTTCTGTACCCTCAGCTGTGCCCTAAGCCTTGCCGTTCCCTAACCCTAACCCTAGCGCGGAATGGAAACCCACAACTAGCCCTACACCATACTTTACTCCAGACCCGTACGCTGGCACTGACACGTTTGTCAGCACGTAGCCTGCCTCTCCCACGTGTCCCTATGCTCACCTGTTCCCTAAACCTTGCCGTTCCCTAACCCTAACCCTAGCCCGGAACGGAAACCCACCACCAGCCCTACACGTTACCCTATGATGTACCCTACTCCTGGCCCTTACGCTGGCACTGACACGTGCGTCAGCACACAGCCTGACCATCCCACGATCCTCCCAATACAGAAATGGGCAGAAGATCTCAAGAGACGTTTCTTCAAAGAAGACACAGAGATGGCCAAGGCGCACATGAGAAGCTGCTCAAGAGCACTAATTATTAGAGAAATGCAAATCAAAACTACAATGAGGTATCACCTCACACCTGTTAGAATCGGCATCATCAGAAAATCTACAAACAACAAATTCTGGGGAGGGTGTGGACAAAAGGAGCCCTCTTCCACTATTGGTGGGAATGTAAATTGATAGAGTCACTATGGAGAACACTATGGAGTTTCCTTAAAAAATCTAGAAATAGAATTACCATCTGATCCAGCAATTCCACTTCTGGGCATATACCCAAAGAAAACCATAAATCAAAAAGGCACATTCACCACAATGTTCATTGCAGCACTATTTACAATAGCCAGGTAATGGAAGCAAACTAAATGCCCAAAGACAGATGAATGGATAAAGATGGGGTACATATATAAAATGGAATATTACTCGGCCATAAAAAGGAATGAATCTGGGTCATTTGTAGAGACATCGATGGATCTAGAGACAGTCATACAGAATGAAGTAAGTCAGAAAGGGGAAAACAAATATTGTATATTAATGCATATATGTGGAACCTAAAAAATGGTACAGATGAACTGGTTTGCAGGGAAGAAATAGAGACACAGAGGTAGAGAACAAACGTATGGACACCAAGTGTGGGAAGCCATGGGGTGGTGGTGGTGGGACGAGTTGGGAGATTGAGATTGACCTGTATACATGTATATGCATAAAATACATAACTAATAATAACCCGCTGTATAAAAAAGTAAATAAAATTAAATTTCAAAATGTTAAAATATAAAATTTAAAAATAAAACAGAAAAAAGCTCTTCCCTTCACACAGATGTATTTATAGGAATAAATTATTTCCATGCTTATATCTATAAATACATAAAAGAGGAATAAAAGCTAACTTGAACCATAAACGAAGAAAAACCTGAACCGACCAGTTATACAGAGAAAAACACTATCAGGGCACTGGCTCCAACGGTAAACAATATTGAAATTGTTCAGAGGTGGGGAATCATCTCCCGTACAGCCAGCAACCCACACCCCACACAAGGAGCTTCCTCATTGCAAAGCGGGGGGACCGAGCCGAGGCATCTCTGAACAAAGGTGAGCTGAGCCCCAGGCCAGCTGTTGCTGAACTGTTCCCACCCTTCCCAGGTAAAACACCTGAATATGTACAAGGGCTTGAAAGACTAGAGGAAGGGCCGTGGAGCCACAACAGCGAGAGAACGCAGGCCAACTTGGTGCCTCCAGGCCAGCCAGGGTGGTCCTGGCCCAGGGCACTCTTCCGGAAGCTTTCCATTGTCCTGCCAGAGATACCCCACCTGTCCCGGCCCCCACTGATTTTTTCCTTCCTCACCTCTGTCCGGAGAGAAATTCCAGCGGGAGGTATGGGTGACACATCCTCTTCTTTACAGGTGGCAGCTTGGCAACTCCTGCAGAAAGGCCAGCAGAACTCCACTCACACCGGGCCACCAACAAAGCTGTGGCCCCTCACTCCCTCCCACCAGCACAGCCCCGAGACTGCTCACGGGGCAAAGAATATGGAGGCAGGCACAGCTTCAGGGGCTATTGCTGCCTGGAGCGCTGTTTATATTGACCTCAACCAGGCACACCTGGGGAGGGCCGGCCGGCAGGATAAGGCTGCCCACGTCAGCTAATCCACAACCCTCAGGGAATCACAGTGTTGAAAATGGACCTCGCTAAAGCAGAATAGAAGCCAAGGAAAAAAAGGACACAATGCCATTTGCAGCACCGTAGATGAGCCTAGAGGTTATCACATGACTTGTAGTAAGTCAGAAAGTGAAAGACACATATCGTATCATATCACTTATAGGTGTTACCTAAAAATGGATACCAGGGCAGATATTTCCACGGAGAAGGGCAATCACAGATTCATTAAACAAACTTATGGTTCACCAATGGAAAGGTGTGAGGATGGGTTTCATTACGATATTGGGGTTAACAGACATATACAAACACAGGTGACATATATAATCACCTAAGACCTACGGAATACAAAGAGAGGACTACTCAACATTCTGTCTTAACGTACATGGGCAAAGGATCCCAGGAAGAACAGGCATCTGTATATGTGTAAAAGAACCACATCTTCCACACCTACAACAAGCCAAGCATTGTAATCAAACTTGCTGTAATAAAAAATAAAAAATTAAATTAAAAACACGAACAAGAAGTAGTGAGACAAACTTGAGGGGCTTTCTCCTGGCACATTCCATTCTAAATTCCAATCTAGAACAAGACTTCCATTGAGGCTCTGTTGCACTAATAACCTGATTTGAAAGAGAGAACTGCTGCCACCTTGTGGCCGTTTCACACAACAGCAGCTTTAATCCCAGCGCTAAAGGTCAGTTGATATTCAAAATCATTGCAGGCCTGTAAATGACACCTGCCCTGAAAACAAATCCTGGGGTCACATATCGACCAAAAAATTCAAAGGACGTCCATATTTCAAAACGACCGTTTCAAAAGCCATATTTTACGCACATTAGTGTTCTGCTTCTTTGTCTTTCTTTCTTTTTTGGTTAAAAGCACGGGAATGGAAAAAGGCATCCCTCAGAAGGGGCGAAAATAGTTGCAAACGAATCAATGGACAAAGGTTTAATCTCCAATATATATAAACAGCTCATGCAGCTTAATATTAAAAAAACAAACAACCCAATACAAACATGGGCAGAATATCTAAAGAGACGTTTCTTCAAAGAAGACACAGAGATGGCTAAGACGCACATGAAAAGCTGCTCAAGAGCACTAATTATTAGAGAAATGCAAATCAAAACTACAATGAGGTATCACCTCACACCTGTTAGAATCAGCATCATCAGAAAATCTACAGACAACAAATTCTGGGGAGGGTGTGGACAAAAGGAGCCCTCTTCCACTATTGTTGGGAATGTAAATTGATACAGTCACTATGGAGAACAGTATGGAGTTTCCTTAAAAAACCTACAAATAGAAACCTTGACTTTCCCTAACCCTAACCATAGGCTGGAACGGAAACCTACCACCAACCGTGCACCTTATCTACGTGGTACACTAATCCTAATCCGTACGCTGGCACTAACCGGTGAGTCAACATGTACCCTGACACTAACACGTTTCCGTACCCTCAGCTGTGCCCCAAACCTTGCCGTTGCCTATCCTTAACCTTAGCCCGGAACAGAAACCTACCATCAGCCCTACACCTTACCCTAAGCCGTACCCTAATCCTAATCCATACGTCAACACGTACCCTGACCCTAACACGTTTCCGTACCCTCACCTCTGCCATAAACCTTGCCGTTCCCTTACCTTAACCCTAGCCCGGAACGGAAAACTACCACCAACCCTACACCTTACCTTACGCCATACCCTAATCCTAATTCGTATGCTGACACTAACCTGTGCATCAACACGTACCCTGACCCTAACACGTTTCGTACCCTCACCTGTGCCCTAAACTTTGCCAGTCCCTAAACATAACCCTAGACTGGAACGGAAACCTACCACCAACCCTACACCTTACTCTATGCGGTACCCTAATCCTCATGCGTACGCTCACACTAACCCGTGAGTCAACACGTACCCTGAACCTAACACAATTCCGTACCATCACCTGTGCCCTATACCTTGCAATTCGCTATCCCTAACCCTACACCGGAATGTAAACCTACCGCCATCCGTACACCTTACTGTACGCCGTACCCTAATCCTAATGCGTACGATGACACTATTCCATGCATCAACATGCACCATGAACCTAACACGTTTCTGTACCCTCACCTGTGCCCTAAGCCTTGCCGTTCACTAACCCTAACCCTAGCCCTGAACTGAAACCCACCACCAGCCCTACACCATACCCTATGCCTTACCCTACTCCTGGCCTGTATGCTGGCACTGACCCGTGCGTCAGCACGTAGCCTGCCTCACCCAAGTTTCCGTACCCTCACCTGTGCCCTTAGCCTTGCCGTTCCCTAACCCTAACCCTAGCCCAGAACGGAAACCCACCACCAGCCCTACACCTTACCCTACGCCGTACCCTACTCCTGGCCCATACGCTGGCACTGACCCATGCGTCAGCAGGTAGCCTGACCCTCCCACGTTTCCGTACCCTCACCTGTGCCCTAAAACTTGACGTTCCCTAACCCTAATCAAACCCCGGAATGGACACCCACCACCAGTCTTACACCTTACCCTACGCCGTACCCTACTCCTGGTCCACACCCTGGCACTGACCCGTGCTTCAGCATGTAGCCTGACCCTCCCACGTTTCCGTACCCTCACCTGTGCCCTAAGCCTTGCCGTTCCCTAACCCTAACCCTACACTTTACCCTACGCCATACCCTATTCCTGGGCCGTACGCTGGCACTGACACTTGCGTCAGCACGTAGCCTGACCCTCCCACGTTTCTGTACCCTCACCTGTGCCCTAAGCCTTGCCATTCCCTAACCCTAACCCTAGCCGGAAACGGAAACCCACCACCAGCCCTACACCTTACCCTACGCCGTACCCTACTCCTGGGCCGTACACTGGAACTGACCCTTGTGTAAGCACGTAGCCTGCCACTCCCATGTTTCCATACCCTCACCTGTGCCCTAAGCCTTGCCGATCCCTAACCCTAACCCTACCCTGGAACAGAAACCCACCACCAGCCCTACACCTTACCCTACGCCGTACCCTAATTCTGGCGCGTACGCTGGCACTGACCCGTGTGTCAGCACGTAGCGTGCCTCTCCCTCGTTTCAGTACCCTTACCTGTGCCCTAAGCCTTGCCGTTCCCTAACCCTAACCCGGAACAGAAACCCACCAACAGCCCTACACCTTACCCTACTCCGTACCCTAATCCTGGCCCGTACACTGGCACTGAAACGTGCGTCAGCACATAGCCTGACCCTCCCACGTTTCTGTACCCTCAGCTGTGCCCTAAGCCTTGCCGTTCCCTAACCCTAACCCTAGCGCGGAATGGAAACCCACAACTAGCCCTACACCATACTTTACTCCAGACCCGTACGCTGGCACTGACACGTTTGTCAGCACGTAGCCTGCCTCTCCCACGTGTCCCTATGCTCACCTGTTCCCTAAACCTTGCCGTTCCCTAACCCTAACCCTAGCCCGGAACGGAAACCCACCACCAGCCCTACACGTTACCCTATGATGTACCCTACTCCTGGCCCTTACGCTGGCACTGACACGTGCGTCAGCACACAGCCTGACCATCCCACGATCCTCCCAATACAGAAATGGGCAGAAGATCTCAAGAGACGTTTCTTCAAAGAAGACACAGAGATGGCCAAGGCGCACATGAGAAGCTGCTCAAGAGCACTAATTATTAGAGAAATGCAAATCAAAACTACAATGAGGTATCACCTCACACCTGTTAGAATCGGCATCATCAGAAAATCTACAAACAACAAATTCTGGGGAGGGTGTGGACAAAAGGAGCCCTCTTCCACTATTGGTGGGAATGTAAATTGATAGAGTCACTATGGAGAACATGATGGAGTTTCCTTAAAAAATCTAGAAATAGAATTACCATCTGATCCAGCAATTCCACTTCTGGGCATATACCCAAAGAAAACCATAAATCAAAAAGGCACATTCACCACAATGTTCATTGCAGCACTATTTACAATAGCCAGGTAATGGAAGCAAACTAAATGCCCAAAGACAGATGAATGGATAAAGATGGGGTACATATATAAAATGGAATATTACTCGGCCATAAAAAGGAATGAATCTGGGTCATTTGTAGAGACATCGATGGATCTAGAGACAGTCATACAGAATGAAGTAAGTCAGAAAGGGGAAAACAAATATTGTATATTAATGCATATATGTGGAACCTAAAAAATGGTACAGATGAACTGGTTTGCAGGGAAGAAATAGAGACACAGAGGTAGAGAACAAACGTATGGACACCAAGTGTGGGAAGCCATGGGGTGGTGGTGGTGGGACGAGTTGGGAGATTGAGATTGACCTGTATACATGTATATGCATAAAATACATAACTAATAATAACCCGCTGTATAAAAAAGTAAATAAAATTAAATTTCAAAATGTTAAAACATAAAATTTAAAAATAAAACAGAAAAAAGCTCTTCCCTTCACACAGATGTATTTATAGGAATAAATTATTTCCATGCTTATATCTATAAATACATAAAAGAGGAATAAAAGCTAACTTGAACCATAAACGAAGAAAAACCTGAACCGACCAGTTATACAGAGAAAAACACTATCAGGGCACTTGCTCCAACGGTAAACAATATTGAAATTGTTCAGAGGTGGGGAATCATCTTCTGTACAGCCAGCAACCCACACCCCACACAAGGAGCTTCCTCATTGCAAAGCGGGGGGACCGAGCCGAGGCATCTCTGAACAAAGGTGAGCTGAGCCCCAGGCCAGCTGTTGCTGAACTGTTCCCACCCTTCCCAGGTAAAACACCTGAATATGTACAAGGGCTTGAAAGACTAGAGGAAGGGCCGTGGAGCCACAACAGCGAGAGAACGCAGGCCAACTTGGTGCCTCCAGGCCAGCCAGGGTGGTCCTGGCCCAGGGCACTCTTCCGGAAGCTTTCCATTGTCCTGCCAGAGATACCCCACCTGTCCCGGCCCCCACTGATTTTTTCCTTCCTCACCTCTGTCCGGAGAGAAATTCCAGCGGGAGGTATGGGTGACACATCCTCTTCTTTACAGGTGGCAGCTTGGCAACTCCTGCAGAAAGGCCAGCAGAACTCCACTCACACCGGGCCACCAACAAAGCTGTGGCCCCTCACTCCCTCCCACCAGCACAGCCCCGAGACTGCTCACGGGGCAAAGAATATGGAGGCAGGCACAGCTTCAGGGGCTATTGCTGCCTGGAGCGCTGTTTATATTGACCTCAACCAGGCACACCTGGGGAGGGCCGGCCGGCAGGATAAGGCTGCCCACGTCAGCTAATCCACAACCCTCAGGGAATCACAGTGTTGAAAATGGACCTCGCTAAAGCAGAATAGAAGCCAAGGAAAAAAAGGACACAATGCCATTTGCAGCACCGTAGATGAGCCTAGAGGTTATCACATGACTTGTAGTAAGTCAGAAAGTGAAAGACACATATCGTATCATATCACTTATAGGTGTTACCTAAAAATGGATACCAGGGCAGATATTTCCACGGAGAAGGGCAATCACAGATTCATTAAACAAACTTATGGTTCACCAATGGAAAGGTGTGAGGATGGGTTTCATTACGATATTGGGGTTAACAGACATATACAAACACAGGTGACATATATAATCACCTAAGACCTACGGAATACAAAGAGAGGACTACTCAACATTCTGTCTTAACGTACATGGGCAAAGGATCCCAGGAAGAACAGGCATCTGTATATGTGTAAAAGAACCACATCTTCCACACCTACAACAAGCCAAGCATTGTAATCAAACTTGCTGTAATAAAAAATAAAAAATTAAATTAAAAACACGAACAAGAAGTAGTGAGACAAACTTGAGGGGCTTTCTCCTGGCACATTCCATTCTAAATTCCAATCTAGAACAAGACTTCCATTGAGGCTCTGTTGCACTAATAACCTGATTTGAAAGAGAGAACTGCTGCCACCTTGTGGCCGTTTCACACAACAGCAGCTTTAATCCCAGCGCTAAAGGTCAGTTGATATTCAAAATCATTGCAGGCCTGTAAATGACACCTGCCCTGAAAACAAATCCTGGGGTCACATATCGACCAAAAAATTCAAAGGACGTCCATATTTCAAAACGACCGTTTCAAAAGCCATATTTTACGCACATTAGTGTTCTGCTTCTTTGTCTTTCTTTCTTTTTTGGTTAAAAACACGGGAATGGAAAAAGGCATCCCTCAGAAGGGGCGAAAATAGTTGCAAACGAATCAATGGACAAAGGTTTAATCTCCAATATATATAAACAGCTCATGCAGCTTAATATTAAAAAAACAAACAACCCAATACAAACATGGGCAGAATATCTAAAGAGACGTTTCTTCAAAGAAGACACAGAGATGGCTAAGACGCACATGAAAAGCTGCTCAAGAGCACTAATTATTAGAGAAATGCAAATCAAAACTACAATGAGGTATCACCTCACACCTGTTAGAATCAGCATCATCAGAAAATCTACAGACAACAAATTCTGGGGAGGGTGTGGACAAAAGGAGCCCTCTTCCACTATTGTTGGGAATGTAAATTGATACAGTCACTATGGAGAACAGTATGGAGTTTCCTTAAAAAACCTACAAATAGAAACCTTGCCTTTCCCTAACCCTAACCATAGGCTGGAACGGAAACCTACCACCAACCGTGCACCTTATCTACGCGGTACACTAATCCTAATCCGTACGCTGGCACTAACCGGTGAGTCAACATGTACCCTGACACTAACACGTTTCCGTACCCTCAGCTGTGCCCCAAACCTTGCCGTTGCCTATCCTTAACCTTAGCCCGGAACAGAAACCTACCATCAGCCCTACACCTTACCCTAAGCCGTACCCTAATCCTAATCCATACGTCAACACGTACCCTGACCCTAACACGTTTCCGTACCCTCACCTCTGCCATAAACCTTGCCGTTCCCTTACCTTAACCCTAGCCCGGAACGGAAAACTACCACCAACCCTACACCTTACCTTACGCCATACCCTAATCCTAATTCGTATGCTGACACTAACCTGTGCATCAACACGTACCCTGACCCTAACACGTTTCGTACCCTCACCTGTGCCCTAAACTTTGCCAGTCCCTAAACATAACCCTAGACTGGAACGGAAACCTACCACCAACCCTACACCTTACTCTATGCGGTACCCTAATCCTCATGCGTACGCTCACACTAACCCGTGAGTCAACACGTACCCTGAACCTAACACAATTCCGTACCATCACCTGTGCCCTATACCTTGCAATTCGCTATCCCTAACCCTACACCGGAATGTAAACCTACCGCCATCCGTACACCTTACTGTACGCCGTACCCTAATCCTAATGCGTACGATGACACTATTCCATGCATCAACATGCACCATGAACCTAACACGTTTCTGTACCCTCACCTGTGCCCTAAGCCTTGCCGTTCACTAACCCTAACCCTAGCCCTGAACTGAAACCCACCACCAGCCCTACACCATACCCTATGCCTTACCCTACTCCTGGCCTGTATGCTGGCACTGACCCGTGCGTCAGCACGTAGCCTGCCTCACCCAAGTTTCCGTACCCTCACCTGTGCCCTTAGCCTTGCCGTTCCCTAACCCTAACCCTAGCCCAGAACGGAAAACCACCACCAGCCCTACACCTTACCCTACGCCGTACCGTACTCCTGGCCCATACGCTGGCACTGACCCATGCGTCAGCAGGTAGCCTGACCCTCCCACGTTTCCGTACCCTCACCTGTGCCCTAAAACTTGACGTTCCCTAACCCTAATCAAACCCCGGAATGGACACCCACCACCAGTCTTACACCTTACCCTACGCCGTACCCTACTCCTGGTCCACACCCTGGCACTGACCCGTGCTTCAGCATGTAGCCTGACCCTCCCACGTTTCCGTACCCTCACCTGTGCCCTAAGCCTTGCCGTTCCCTAACCCTAACCCTACACTTTACCCTACGCCATACCCTATTCCTGGGCCGTACGCTGGCACTGACACTTGCGTCAGCACGTAGCCTGACCCTCCCACGTTTCTGTACCCTCACCTGTGCCCTAAGCCTTGCCATTCCCTAACCCTAACCCTAGCCGGAAACGGAAACCCACCACCAGCCCTACACCTTACCCTACGCCGTACCCTACTCCTGGGCCGTACACTGGAACTGACCCTTGTGTAAGCACGTAGCCTGCCACTCCCATGTTTCCATACCCTCACCTGTTCCCTAAGCCTTGCCGATCCCTAACCCTAACCCTACCCTGGAACAGAAACCCACCACCAGCCCTACACCTTACCCTACGCCGTACCCTAATTCTGGCGCGTACGCTGGCACTGACCCGTGTGTCAGCACGTAGCGTGCCTCTCCCTCGTTTCAGTACCCTTACCTGTGCCCTAAGCCTTGCCGTTCCCTAACCCTAACCCGGAACAGAAACCCACCAACAGCCCTACACCTTACCCTACTCCGTACCCTAATCCTGGCCCGTACACTGGCACTGAAACGTGCGTCAGCACATAGCCTGACCCTCCCACGTTTCTGTACCCTCAGCTGTGCCCTAAGCCTTGCCGTTCCCTAACCCTAACCCTAGCGCGGAATGGAAACCCACAACTAGCCCTACACTATACTTTACTCCAGACCCGTACGCTGGCACTGACACGTTTGTCAGCACGTAGCCTGCCTCTCCCACGTGTCCCTATGCTCACCTGTTCCCTAAACCTTGCCGTTCCCTAACCCTAACCCTAGCCCGGAACGGAAACCCACCACCAGCCCTACACGTTACCCTATGATGTACCCTACTCCTGGCCCTTACGCTGGCACTGACATGTGCGTCAGCACACAGCCTGACCATCCCACGATCCTCCCAATACAGAAATGGGCAGAAGATCTCAAGAGACGTTTCTTCAAAGAAGACACAGAGATGGCCAAGGCGCACATGAGAAGCTGCTCAAGAGCACTAATTATTAGAGAAATGCAAATCAAAACTACAATGAGGTATCACCTCACACCTGTTAGAATCGGCATCATCAGAAAATCTACAAACAACAAATTCTGGGGAGGGTGTGGACAAAAGGAGCCCTCTTCCACTATTGGTGGGAATGTAAATTGATAGAGTCACTATGGAGAACACTATGGAGTTTCCTTAAAAAATCTAGAAATAGAATTACCATCTGATCCAGCAATTCCACTTCTGGGCATATACCCAAAGAAAACCATAAATCAAAAAGGCACATTCACCACAATGTTCATTGCAGCACTATTTACAATAGCCAGGTAATGGAAGCAAACTAAATGCCCAAAGACAGATGAATGGATAAAGATGGGGTACATATATAAAATGGAATATTACTCGGCCATAAAAAGGAATGAATCTGGGTCATTTGTAGAGACATCGATGGATCTAGAGACAGTCATACAGAATGAAGTAAGTCAGAAAGGGGAAAACAAATATTGTATATTAATGCATATATGTGGAACCTAAAAAATGGTACAGATGAACTGGTTTGCAGGGAAGAAATAGAGACACAGAGGTAGAGAACAAACGTATGGACACCAAGTGTGGGAAGCCATGGGGTGGTGGTGGTGGGACGAGTTGGGAGATTGAGATTGACCTGTATACATGTATATGCATAAAATACATAACTAATAATAACCCGCTGTATAAAAAAGTAAATAAAATTAAATTTCAAAATGTTAAAACATAAAATTTAAAAATAAAACAGAAAAAAGCTCTTCCCTTCACACAGATGTATTTATAGGAATAAATTATTTCCATGCTTATATCTATAAATACATAAAAGAGGAATAAAAGCTAACTTGAACCATAAACGAAGAAAAACCTGAACCGACCAGTTATACAGAGAAAAACACTATCAGGGCACTTGCTCCAACGGTAAACAATATTGAAATTGTTCAGAGGTGGGGAATCATCTTCTGTACAGCCAGCAACCCACACCCCACACAAGGAGCTTCCTCATTGCAAAGCGGGGGGACCGAGCCGAGGCATCTCTGAACAAAGGTGAGCTGAGCCCCAGGCCAGCTGTTGCTGAACTGTTCCCACCCTTCCCAGGTAAAACACCTGAATATGTACAAGGGCTTGAAAGACTAGAGGAAGGGCCGTGGAGCCACAACAGCGATAGAACGCAGGCCAACTTGGTGCCTCCAGGCCAGCCAGGGTGGTCCTGGCCCAGGGCACTCTTCCGGAAGCTTTCCATTGTCCTGCCAGAGATACCCCACCTGTCCCGGCCCCCACTGATTTTTTCCTTCCTCACCTCTGTCCGGAGAGAAATTCCAGCGGGAGGTATGGGTGACACATCCTCTTCTTTACAGGTGGCAGCTTGGCAACTCCTGCAGAAAGGCCAGCAGAACTCCACTCACACCGGGCCACCAACAAAGCTGTGGCCCCTCACTCCCTCCCACCAGCACAGCCCCGAGACTGCTCACGGGGCAAAGAATATGGAGGCAGGCACAGCTTCAGGGGCTATTGCTGCCTGGAGCGCTGTTTATATTGACCTCAACCAGGCACACCTGGGGAGGGCCGGCCGGCAGGATAAGGCTGCCCACGTCAGCTAATCCACAACCCTCAGGGAATCACAGTGTTGAAAATGGACCTCGCTAAAGCAGAATAGAAGCCAAGGAAAAAAAGGACACAATGCCATTTGCAGCACCGTAGATGAGCCTAGAGGTTATCACATGACTTGTAGTAAGTCAGAAAGTGAAAGACACATATCGTATCATATCACTTATAGGTGTTACCTAAAAATGGATACCAGGGCAGATATTTCCACGGAGAAGGGCAATCACAGATTCATTAAACAAACTTATGGTTCACCAATGGAAAGGTGTGAGGATGGGTTTCATTACGATATTGGGGTTAACAGACATATACAAACACAGGTGACATATATAATCACCTAAGACCTACGGAATACAAAGAGAGGACTACTCAACATTCTGTCTTAACGTACATGGGCAAAGGATCCCAGGAAGAACAGACATCTGTATATGTGTAAAAGAACCACATCTTCCACACCTACAACAAGCCAAGCATTGTAATCAAACTTGCTGTAATAAAAAATAAAAAATTAAATTAAAAACACGAACAAGAAGTAGTGAGACAAACTTGAGGGGCTTTCTCCTGGCACATTCCATTCTAAATTCCAATCTAGAACAAGACTTCCATTGAGGCTCTGTTGCACTAATAACCTGATTTGAAAGAGAGAACTGCTGCCACCTTGTGGCCGTTTCACACAACAGCAGCTTTAATCCCAGCGCTAAAGGTCAGCTGATATTCAAAATCATTGCAGGCCTGTAAATGACACCTGCCCTGAAAACAAATCCTGGGGTCACATATCGACCAAAAAATTCAAAGGACGTCCATATTTCAAAACGACCGTTTCAAAAGCCATATTTTACGCACATTAGTGTTCTGCTTCTTTGTCTTTCTTTCTTTTTTGGTTAAAAACACGGGAATGGAAAAAGGCATCCCTCAGAAGGGGCGAAAATAGTTGCAAACGAATCAATGGACAAAGGTTTAATCTCCAATATATATAAACAGCTCATGCAGCTTAATATTAAAAAAACAAACAACCCAATACAAACATGGGCAGAATATCTAAAGAGACGTTTCTTCAAAGAAGACACAGAGATGGCTAAGACGCACATGAAAAGCTGCTCAAGAGCACTAATTATTAGAGAAATGCAAATCAAAACTACAATGAGGTATCACCTCACACCTGTTAGAATCAGCATCATCAGAAAATCTACAGACAACAAATTCTGGGGAGGGTGTGGACAAAAGGAGCCCTCTTCCACTATTGTTGGGAATGTAAATTGATACAGTCACTATGGAGAACAGTATGGAGTTTCCTTAAAAAACCTACAAATAGAAACCTTGACTTTCCCTAACCCTAACCATAGGCTGGAACGGAAACCTACCACCAACCGTGCACCTTATCTACGCGGTACACTAATCCTAATCCGTACGCTGGCACTAACCGGTGAGTCAACATGTACCCTGACACTAACACGTTTCCGTACCCTCAGCTGTGCCCCAAACCTTGCCGTTGCCTATCCTTAACCTTAGCCCGGAACAGAAACCTACCATCAGCCCTACACCTTACCCTAAGCCGTACCCTAATCCTAATCCATACGTCAACACGTACCCTGACCCTAACACGTTTCCGTACCCTCACCTCTGCCATAAACCTTGCCGTTCCCTTACCTTAACCCTAGCCCGGAACGGAAAACTACCACCAACCCTACACCTTACCTTACGCCATACCCTAATCCTAATTCGTATGCTGACACTAACCTGTGCATCAACACGTACCCTGACCCTAACACGTTTCGTACCCTCACCTGTGCCCTAAACTTTGCCAGTCCCTAAACATAACCCTAGACTGGAACGGAAACCTACCACCAACCCTACACCTTACTCTATGCGGTACCCTAATCCTCATGCGTACGCTCACACTAACCCGTGAGTCAACACGTACCCTGAACCTAACACAATTCCGTACCATCACCTGTGCCCTATACCTTGCAATTCGCTATCCCTAACCCTACACCGGAATGTAAACCTACCGCCATCCGTACACCTTACTGTACGCCGTACCCTAATCCTAATGCGTACGATGACACTATTCCATGCATCAACATGCACCATGAACCTAACACGTTTCTGTACCCTCACCTGTGCCCTAAGCCTTGCCGTTCACTAACCCTAACCCTAGCCCTGAACTGAAACCCACCACCAGCCCTACACCATACCCTATGCCTTACCCTACTCCTGGCCTGTATGCTGGCACTGACCCGTGCGTCAGCACGTAGCCTGCCTCACCCAAGTTTCCGTACCCTCACCTGTGCCCTTAGCCTTGCCGTTCCCTAACCCTAACCCTAGCCCAGAACGGAAACCCACCACCAGCCCTACACCTTACCCTACGCCGTACCCTACTCCTGGCCCATACGCTGGCACTGACCCATGCGTCAGCAGGTAGCCTGACCCTCCCACGTTTCCGTACCCTCACCTGTGCCCTAAAACTTGACGTTCCCTAACCCTAATCAAACCCCGGAATGGACACCCACCACCAGTCTTACACCTTACCCTACGCCGTACCCTACTCCTGGTCCACACCCTGGCACTGACCCGTGCTTCAGCATGTAGCCTGACCCTCCCACGTTTCCGTACCCTCACCTGTGCCCTAAGCCTTGCCGTTCCCTAACCCTAACCCTACACTTTACCCTACGCCATACCCTATTCCTGGGCCGTACGCTGGCACTGACACTTGCGTCAGCACGTAGCCTGACCCTCCCACGTTTCTGTACCCTCACCTGTGCCCTAAGCCTTGCCATTCCCTAACCCTAACCCTAGCCGGAAACGGAAACCCACCACCAGCCCTACACCTTACCCTACGCCGTACCCTACTCCTGGGCCGTACACTGGAACTGACCCTTGTGTAAGCACGTAGCCTGCCACTCCCATGTTTCCATACCCTCACCTGTGCCCTAAGCCTTGCCGATCCCTAACCCTAACCCTACCCTGGAACAGAAACCCACCACCAGCCCTACACCTTACCCTACGCCGTACCCTAATTCTGGCGCGTACGCTGGCACTGACCCGTGTGTCAGCACGTAGCGTGCCTCTCCCTCGTTTCAGTACCCTTACCTGTGCCCTAAGCCTTGCCGTTCCCTAACCCTAACCCGGAACAGAAACCCACCAACAGCCCTACACCTTACCCTACTCCGTACCCTAATCCTGGCCCGTACACTGGCACTGAAACGTGCGTCAGCACATAGCCTGACCCTCCCACGTTTCTGTACCCTCAGCTGTGCCCTAAGCCTTGCCGTTCCCTAACCCTAACCCTAGCGCGGAATGGAAACCCACAACTAGCCCTACACTATACTTTACTCCAGACCCGTACGCTGGCACTGACACGTTTGTCAGCACGTAGCCTGCCTCTCCCACGTGTCCCTATGCTCACCTGTTCCCTAAACCTTGCCGTTCCCTAACCCTAACCCTAGCCCGGAACGGAAACCCACCACCAGCCCTACACGTTACCCTATGATGTACCCTACTCCTGGCCCTTACGCTGGCACTGACATGTGCGTCAGCACACAGCCTGACCATCCCACGATCCTCCCAATACAGAAATGGGCAGAAGATCTCAAGAGACGTTTCTTCAAAGAAGACACAGAGATGGCCAAGGCGCACATGAGAAGCTGCTCAAGAGCACTAATTATTAGAGAAATGCAAATCAAAACTACAATGAGGTATCACCTCACACCTGTTAGAATCGGCATCATCAGAAAATCTACAAACAACAAATTCTGGGGAGGGTGTGGACAAAAGGAGCCCTCTTCCACTATTGGTGGGAATGTAAATTGATAGAGTCACTATGGAGAACACTATGGAGTTTCCTTAAAAAATCTAGAAATAGAATTACCATCTGATCCAGCAATTCCACTTCTGGGCATATACCCAAAGAAAACCATAAATCAAAAAGGCACATTCACCACAATGTTCATTGCAGCACTATTTACAATAGCCAGGTAATGGAAGCAAACTAAATGCCCAAAGACAGATGAATGGATAAAGATGGGGTACATATATAAAATGGAATATTACTCGGCCATAAAAAGGAATGAATCTGGGTCATTTGTAGAGACATCGATGGATCTAGAGACAGTCATACAGAATGAAGTAAGTCAGAAAGGGGAAAACAAATATTGTATATTAATGCATATATGTGGAACCTAAAAAATGGTACAGATGAACTGGTTTGCAGGGAAGAAATAGAGACACAGAGGTAGAGAACAAACGTATGGACACCAAGTGTGGGAAGCCATGGGGTGGTGGTGGTGGGACGAGTTGGGAGATTGAGATTGACCTGTATACATGTATATGCATAAAATACATAACTAATAATAACCCGCTGTATAAAAAAGTAAATAAAATTAAATTTCAAAATGTTAAAACATAAAATTTAAAAATAAAACAGAAAAAAGCTCTTCCCTTCACACAGATGTATTTATAGGAATAAATTATTTCCATGCTTATATCTATAAATACATAAAAGAGGAATAAAAGCTAACTTGAACCATAAACGAAGAAAAACCTGAACCGACCAGTTATACAGAGAAAAACACTATCAGGGCACTTGCTCCAACGGTAAACAATATTGAAATTGTTCAGAGGTGGGGAATCATCTCCCGTACAGCCAGCAACCCACACCCCACACAAGGAGCTTCCTCATTGCAAAGCGGGGGGACCGAGCCGAGGCATCTCTGAACAAAGGTGAGCTGAGCCCCAGGCCAGCTGTTGCTGAACTGTTCCCACCCTTCCCAGGTAAAACACCTGAATATGTACAAGGGCTTGAAAGACTAGAGGAAGGGCCGTGGAGCCACAACAGCGAGAGAACGCAGGCCAACTTGGTGCCTCCAGGCCAGCCAGGGTGGTCCTGGCCCAGGGCACTCTTCCGGAAGCTTTCCATTGTCCTGCCAGAGATACCCCACCTGTCCCAGCCCCCACTGATTTTTTCCTTCCTCACCTCTGTCCGGAGAGAAATTCCAGCGGGAGGTATGGGTGACACATCCTCTTCTTTACAGGTGGCAGCTTGGCAACTCCTGCAGAAAGGCCAGCAGAACTCCACTCACACCGGGCCACCAACAAAGCTGTGGCCCCTCACTCCCTCCCACCAGCACAGCCCCGAGACTGCTCACGGGGCAAAGAATATGGAGGCAGGCACAGCTTCAGGGGCTATTGCTGCCTGGAGCGCTGTTTATATTGACCTCAACCAGGCACACCTGGGGAGGGCCGGCCGGCAGGATAAGGCTGCCCACGTCAGCTAATCCACAACCCTCAGGGAATCACAGTGTTGAAAATGGACCTCGCTAAAGCAGAATAGAAGCCAAGGAAAAAAAGGACACAATGCCATTTGCAGCACCGTAGATGAGCCTAGAGGTTATCACATGACTTGTAGTAAGTCAGAAAGTGAAAGACACATATCGTATCATATCACTTATAGGTGTTACCTAAAAATGGATACCAGGGCAGATATTTCCACGGAGAAGGGCAATCACAGATTCATTAAACAAACTTATGGTTCACCAATGGAAAGGTGTGAGGATGGGTTTCATTACGATATTGGGGTTAACAGACATATACAAACACAGGTGACATATATAATCACCTAAGACCTACGGAATACAAAGAGAGGACTACTCAACATTCTGTCTTAACGTACATGGGCAAAGGATCCCAGGAAGAACAGACATCTGTATATGTGTCAAAGAACCACATCTTCCACACCTACAACAAGCCAAGCATTGTAATCAAACTTGCTGTAATAAAAAATAAAAAATTAAATTAAAAACACGAACAAGAAGTAGTGAGACAAACTTGAGGGGCTTTCTCCTGGCACATTCCATTCTAAATTCCAATCTAGAACAAGACTTCCATTGAGGCTCTGTTGCACTAATAACCTGATTTGAAAGAGAGAACTGCTGCCACCTTGTGGCCGTTTCACACAACAGCAGCTTTAATCCCAGCGCTAAAGGTCAGCTGATATTCAAAATCATTGCAGGCCTGTAAATGACACCTGCCCTGAAAACAAATCCTGGGGTCACATATCGACCAAAAAATTCAAAGGACGTCCATATTTCAAAACGACCGTTTCAAAAGCCATATTTTACGCACATTAGTGTTCTGCTTCTTTGTCTTTCTTTCTTTTTTGGTTAAAAACACGGGAATGGAAAAAGGCATCCCTCAGAAGGGGCGAAAATAGTTGCAAACGAATCAATGGACAAAGGTTTAATCTCCAATATATATAAACAGCTCATGCAGCTTAATATTAAAAAAACAAACAACCCAATACAAACATGGGCAGAATATCTAAAGAGACGTTTCTTCAAAGAAGACACAGAGATGGCTAAGACGCACATGAAAAGCTGCTCAAGAGCACTAATTATTAGAGAAATGCAAATCAAAACTACAATGAGGTATCACCTCACACCTGTTAGAATCAGCATCATCAGAAAATCTACAGACAACAAATTCTGGGGAGGGTGTGGACAAAAGGAGCCCTCTTCCACTATTGTTGGGAATGTAAATTGATACAGTCACTATGGAGAACAGTATGGAGTTTCCTTAAAAAACCTACAAATAGAAACCTTGACTTTCCCTAACCCTAACCATAGGCTGGAACGGAAACCTACCACCAACCGTGCACCTTATCTACGCGGTACACTAATCCTAATCCGTACGCTGGCACTAACCGGTGAGTCAACATGTACCCTGACACTAACACGTTTCCGTACCCTCAGCTGTGCCCCAAACCTTGCCGTTGCCTATCCTTAACCTTAGCCCGGAACAGAAACCTACCATCAGCCCTACACCTTACCCTAAGCCGTACCCTAATCCTAATCCATACGTCAACACGTACCCTGACCCTAACACGTTTCCGTACCCTCACCTCTGCCATAAACCTTGCCGTTCCCTTACCTT
Source organism: Mesoplodon bidens (assembly GCF_964165515.1). Taxonomy (NCBI): domain Eukaryota; kingdom Metazoa; phylum Chordata; class Mammalia; order Artiodactyla; family Ziphiidae; genus Mesoplodon; species Mesoplodon bidens. Next base: position 53,786 of record NW_027671848.1, read on the forward strand.
AACCCTAGCCCGGAACGGAAAACTACCACCAACCCTACACCTTACCTTACGCCATACCCTAATCCTAATTCGTATGCTGACACTAACCTGTGCATCAACACGTACCCTGACCCTAACACGTTTCGTACCCTCACCTGTGCCCTAAACTTTGCCAGTCCCTAAACATAACCCTAGACTGGAACGGAAACCTACCACCAACCCTACACCTTACTCTATGCGGTACCCTAATCCTCATGCGTACGCTCACACTAACCCGTGAGTCAACACGTACCCTGAACCTAACACAATTCCGTACCATCACCTGTGCCCTATACCTTGCAATTCGCTATCCCTAACCCTACACCGGAATGTAAACCTACCGCCATCCGTACACCTTACTGTACGCCGTACCCTAATCCTAATGCGTACGATGACACTATTCCATGCATCAACATGCACCATGAACCTAACACGTTTCTGTACCCTCACCTGTGCCCTAAGCCTTGCCGTTCACTAACCCTAACCCTAGCCCTGAACTGAAACCCACCACCAGCCCTACACCATACCCTATGCCTTACCCTACTCCTGGCCTGTATGCTGGCACTGACCCGTGCGTCAGCACGTAGCCTGCCTCACCCAAGTTTCCGTACCCTCACCTGTGCCCTTAGCCTTGCCGTTCCCTAACCCTAACCCTAGCCCAGAACGGAAACCCACCACCAGCCCTACACCTTACCCTACGCCGTACCCTACTCCTGGCCCATACGCTGGCACTGACCCATGCGTCAGCAGGTAGCCTGACCCTCCCACGTTTCCGTACCCTCACCTGTGCCCTAAAACTTGACGTTCCCTAACCCTAATCAAACCCCGGAATGGACACCCACCACCAGTCTTACACCTTACCCTACGCCGTACCCTACTCCTGGTCCACACCCTGGCACTGACCCGTGCTTCAGCATGTAGCCTGACCCTCCCACGTTTCCGTACCCTCACCTGTGCCCTAAGCCTTGCCGTTCCCTAACCCTAACCCTACACTTTACCCTACGCCATACCCTATTCCTGGGCCGTACGCTGGCACTGACACTTGCGTCAGCACGTAGCCTGACCCTCCCACGTTTCTGTACCCTCACCTGTGCCCTAAGCCTTGCCATTCCCTAACCCTAACCCTAGCCGGAAACGGAAACCCACCACCAGCCCTACACCTTACCCTACGCCGTACCCTACTCCTGGGCCGTACACTGGAACTGACCCTTGTGTAAGCACGTAGCCTGCCACTCCCATGTTTCCATACCCTCACCTGTGCCCTAAGCCTTGCCGATCCCTAACCCTAACCCTACCCTGGAACAGAAACCCACCACCAGCCCTACACCTTACCCTACGCCGTACCCTAATTCTGGCGCGTACGCTGGCACTGACCCGTGTGTCAGCACGTAGCGTGCCTCTCCCTCGTTTCAGTACCCTTACCTGTGCCCTAAGCCTTGCCGTTCCCTAACCCTAACCCGGAACAGAAACCCACCAACAGCCCTACACCTTACCCTACTCCGTACCCTAATCCTGGCCCGTACACTGGCACTGAAACGTGCGTCAGCACATAGCCTGACCCTCCCACGTTTCTGTACCCTCAGCTGTGCCCTAAGCCTTGCCGTTCCCTAACCCTAACCCTAGCGCGGAATGGAAACCCACAACTAGCCCTACACCATACTTTACTCCAGACCCGTACGCTGGCACTGACACGTTTGTCAGCACGTAGCCTGCCTCTCCCACGTGTCCCTATGCTCACCTGTTCCCTAAACCTTGCCGTTCCCTAACCCTAACCCTAGCCCGGAACGGAAACCCACCACCAGCCCTACACGTTACCCTATGATGTACCCTACTCCTGGCCCTTACGCTGGCACTGACACGTGCGTCAGCACACAGCCTGACCATCCCACGATCCTCCCAATACAGAAATGGGCAGAAGATCTCAAGAGACGTTTCTTCAAAGAAGACACAGAGATGGCCAAGGCGCACATGAGAAGCTGCTCAAGAGCACTAATTATTAGAGAAATGCAAATCAAAACTACAATGAGGTATCACCTCACACCTGTTAGAATCGGCATCATCAGAAAATCTACAAACAACAAATTCTGGGGAGGGTGTGGACAAAAGGAGCCCTCTTCCACTATTGGTGGGAATGTAAATTGATAGAGTCACTATGGAGAACACTATGGAGTTTCCTTAAAAAATCTAGAAATAGAATTACCATCTGATCCAGCAATTCCACTTCTGGGCATATACCCAAAGAAAACCATAAATCAAAAAGGCACGTTCACCACAATGTTCATTGCAGCACTATTTACAATAGCCAGGTAATGGAAGCAAACTAAATGCCCAAAGACAGATGAATGGATAAAGATGGGGTACATATATAAAATGGAATATTACTCGGCCATAAAAAGGAATGAATCTGGGTCATTTGTAGAGACATCGATGGATCTAGAGACAGTCATACACAATGAAGTAAGTCAGAAAGGGGAAAACAAATATTGTATATTAATGCATATATGTGGAACCTAAAAAATGGTACAGATGAACTGGTTTGCAGGGAAGAAATAGAGACACAGAGGTAGAGAACAAACGTATGGACACCAAGTGTGGGAAGCCATGGGGTGGTGGTGGTGGGACGAGTTGGGAGATTGAGATTGACCTGTATACATGTATATGCATAAAATACATAACTAATAATAACCCGCTGTATAAAAAAGTAAATAAAATTAAATTTCAAAATGTTAAAATATAAAATTTAAAAATAAAACAGAAAAAAGCTCTTCCCTTCACACAGATGTATTTATAGGAATAAATTATTTCCATGCTTATATCTATAAATACATAAAAGAGGAATAAAAGCTAACTTGAACCATAAACGAAGAAAAACCTGAACCGACCAGTTATACAGAGAAAAACACTATCAGGGCACTTGCTCCAACGGTAAACAATATTGAAATTGTTCAGAGGTGGGGAATCATCTCCCGTACAGCCAGCAACCCACACCCCACACAAGGAGCTTCCTCATTGCAAAGCAGGGGGACCGAGCCGAGGCATCTCTGAACAAAGGTGAGCTGAGCCCCAGGCCAGCTGTTGCTGAACTGTTCCCACCCTTCCCATGTAAAACACCTGAATATGTACAAGGGCTTGAAAGACTAGAGGAAGGGCCGTGGAGCCACAACAGCGAGAGAACGCAGGCCAACTTGGTGCCTCCAGGCCAGCCAGGGTGGTCCTGGCCCAGGGCACTCTTCCGGAAGCTTTCCATTGTCCTGCCAGAGATACCCCACCTGTCCCGGCCCCCACTGATTTTTTCCTTCCTCACCTCTGTCCGGAGAGAAATTCCAGCGGGAGGTATGGGTGACACATCCTCTTCTTTACAGGTGGCAGCTTGGCAACTCCTGCAGAAAGGCCAGCAGAACTCCACTCACACCGGGCCACCAACAAAGCTGTGGCCCCTCACTCCCTCCCACCAGCACAGCCCCGAGACTGCTCACGGGGCAAAGAATATGGAGGCAGGCACAGCTTCAGGGGCTATTGCTGCCTGGAGCGCTGTTTATATTGACCTCAACCAGGCACACCTGGGGAGGGCCGGCCGGCAGGATAAGGCTGCCCACGTCAGCTAATCCACAACCCTCAGGGAATCACAGTGTTGAAAATGGACCTCGCTAAAGCAGAATAGAAGCCAAGGAAAAAAAGGACACAATGCCATTTGCAGCACCGTAGATGAGCCTAGAGGTTATCACATGACTTGTAGTAAGTCAGAAAGTGAAAGACACATATCGTATCATATCACTTATAGGTGTTACCTAAAAATGGATACCAGGGCAGATATTTCCACGGAGAAGGGCAATCACAGATTCATTAAACAAACTTATGGTTCACCAATGGAAAGGTGTGAGGATGGGTTTCATTACGATATTTGGGTTAACAGACATATACAAACACAGGTGACATATATAATCACCTAAGACCTACGGAATACAAAGAGAGGACTACTCAACATTCTGTCTTAACGTACATGGGCAAAGGATCCCAGGAAGAACAGACATCTGTATATGTGTAAAAGAACCACATCTTCCACACCTACAACAAGCCAAGCATTGTAATCAAACTTGCTGTAATAAAAAATAAAAAATTAAATTAAAAACACGAACAAGAAGTAGTGAGACAAACTTGAGGGGCTTTCTCCTGGCACATTCCATTCTAAATTCCAATCTAGAACAAGACTTCCATTGAGGCTCTGTTGCACTAATAACCTGATTTGAAAGAGAGAACTGCTGCCACCTTGTGGCCGTTTCACACAACAGCAGCTTTAATCCCAGCGCTAAAGGTCAGTTGATATTCAAAATCATTGCAGGCCTGTAAATGACACCTGCCCTGAAAACAAATCCTGGGGTCACATATCGACCAAAAAATTCAAAGGACGTCCATATTTCAAAACGACCGTTTCAAAAGCCATATTTTACGCACATTAGTGTTCTGCTTCTTTGTCTTTCTTTCTTTTTTGGTTAAAAACACGGGAATGGAAAAAGGCATCCCTCAGAAGGGGCGAAAATAGTTGCAAACGAATCAATGGACAAAGGTTTAATCTCCAATATATATAAACAGCTCATGCAGCTTAATATTAAAAAAACAAACAACCCAATACAAACATGGGCAGAATATCTAAAGAGACGTTTCTTCAAAGAAGACACAGAGATGGCTAAGACGCACATGAAAAGCTGCTCAAGAGCACTAATTATTAGAGAAATGCAAATCAAAACTACAATGAGGTATCACCTCACACCTGTTAGAATCAGCATCATCAGAAAATCTACAGACAACAAATTCTGGGGAGGGTGTGGACAAAAGGAGCCCTCTTCCACTATTGTTGGGAATGTAAATTGATACAGTCACTATGGAGAACAGTATGGAGTTTCCTTAAAAAACCTACAAATAGAAACCTTGACTTTCCCTAACCCTAACCATAGGCTGGAACGGAAACCTACCACCAACCGTGCACCTTATCTACGCGGTACACTAATCCTAATCCGTACGCTGGCACTAACCGGTGAGTCAACATGTACCCTGACACTAACACGTTTCCGTACCCTCAGCTGTGCCCCAAACCTTGCCGTTGCCTATCCTTAACCTTAGCCCGGAACAGAAACCTACCATCAGCCCTACACCTTACCCTAAGCCGTACCCTAATCCTAATCCATACGTCAACACGTACCCTGACCCTAACACGTTTCCGTACCCTCACCTCTGCCATAAACCTTGCCGTTCCCTTACCTTAACCCTAGCCCGGAACGGAAAACTACCACCAACCCTACACCTTACCTTACGCCATACCCTAATCCTAATTCGTATGCTGACACTAACCTGTGCATCAACACGTACCCTGACCCTAACACGTTTCGTACCCTCACCTGTGCCCTAAACTTTGCCAGTCCCTAAACATAACCCTAGACTGGAACGGAAACCTACCACCAACCCTACACCTTACTCTATGCGGTACCCTAATCCTCATGCGTACGCTCACACTAACCCGTGAGTCAACACGTACCCTGAACCTAACACAATTCCGTACCATCACCTGTGCCCTATACCTTGCAATTCGCTATCCCTAACCCTACACCGGAATGTAAACCTACCGCCATCCGTACACCTTACTGTACGCCGTACCCTAATCCTAATGCGTACGATGACACTATTCCATGCATCAACATGCACCATGAACCTAACACGTTTCTGTACCCTCACCTGTGCCCTAAGCCTTGCCGTTCACTAACCCTAACCCTAGCCCTGAACTGAAACCCACCACCAGCCCTACACCATACCCTATGCCTTACCCTACTCCTGGCCTGTATGCTGGCACTGACCCGTGCGTCAGCACGTAGCCTGCCTCACCCAAGTTTCCGTACCCTCACCTGTGCCCTTAGCCTTGCCGTTCCCTAACCCTAACCCTAGCCCAGAACGGAAACCCACCACCAGCCCTACACCTTACCCTACGCCGTACCCTACTCCTGGCCCATACGCTGGCACTGACCCATGCGTCAGCAGGTAGCCTGACCCTCCCACGTTTCCGTACCCTCACCTGTGCCCTAAAACTTGACGTTCCCTAACCCTAATCAAACCCCGGAATGGACACCCACCACCAGTCTTACACCTTACCCTACGCCGTACCCTACTCCTGGTCCACACCCTGGCACTGACCCGTGCTTCAGCATGTAGCCTGACCCTCCCACGTTTCCGTACCCTCACCTGTGCCCTAAGCCTTGCTGTTCCCTAACCCTAACCCTACACTTTACCCTACGCCATACCCTATTCCTGGGCCGTACGCTGGCACTGACACTTGCGTCAGCACGTAGCCTGACCCTCCCACGTTTCTGTACCCTCACCTGTGCCCTAAGCCTTGCCATTCCCTAACCCTAACCCTAGCCGGAAACGGAAACCCACCACCAGCCCTACACCTTACCCTACGCCGTACCCTACTCCTGGGCCGTACACTGGAACTGACCCTTGTGTAAGCACGTAGCCTGCCACTCCCATGTTTCCATACCCTCACCTGTGCCCTAAGCCTTGCCGATCCCTAACCCTAACCCTACCCTGGAACAGAAACCCACCACCAGCCCTACACCTTACCCTACGCCGTACCCTAATTCTGGTGCGTACGCTGGCACTGACCCGTGTGTCAGCACGTAGCGTGCCTCTCCCTCGTTTCAGTACCCTTACCTGTGCCCTAAGCCTTGCCGTTCCCTAACCCTAACCCGGAACAGAAACCCACCAACAGCCCTACACCTTACCCTACTCCGTACCCTAATCCTGGCCCGTACACTGGCACTGAAACGTGCGTCAGCACATAGCCTGACCCTCCCACGTTTCTGTACCCTCAGCTGTGCCCTAAGCCTTGCCGTTCCCTAACCCTAACCCTAGCGCGGAATGGAAACCCACAACTAGCCCTACAGCATACTTTACTCCAGACCCGTACGCTGGCACTGACACGTTTGTCAGCACGTAGCCTGCCTCTCCCACGTGTCCCTATGCTCACCTGTTCCCTAAACCTTGCCGTTCCCTAACCCTAACCCTAGCCCGGAACGGAAACCCACCACCAGCCCTACACGTTACCCTATGATGTACCCTACTCCTGGCCCTTACGCTGGCACTGACACGTGCGTCAGCACACAGCCTGACCATCCCACGATCCTCCCAATACAGAAATGGGCAGAAGATCTCAAGAGACGTTTCTTCAAAGAAGACACAGAGATGGCCAAGGCGCACATGAGAAGCTGCTCAAGAGCACTAATTATTAGAGAAATGCAAATCAAAACTACAATGAGGTATCACCTCACACCTGTTAGAATCGGCATCATCAGAAAATCTACAAACAACAAATTCTGGGGAGGGTGTGGACAAAAGGAGCCCTCTTCCACTATTGGTGGGAATGTAAATTGATAGAGTCACTATGGAGAACACTATGGAGTTTCCTTAAAAAATCTAGAAATAGAATTACCATCTGATCCAGCAATTCCACTTCTGGGCATATACCCAAAGAAAACCATAAATCAAAAAGGCACATTCACCACAATGTTCATTGCAGCACTATTTACAATAGCCAGGTAATGGAAGCAAACTAAATGCCCAAAGACAGATGAATGGATAAAGATGGGGTACATATATAAAATGGAATATTACTCGGCCATAAAAAGGAATGAATCTGGGTCATTTGTAGAGACATCGATGGATCTAGAGACAGTCATACAGAATGAAGTAAGTCAGAAAGGGGAAAACAAATATTGTATATTAATGCATATATGTGGAACCTAAAAAATGGTACAGATGAACTGGTTTGCAGGGAAGAAATAGAGACACAGAGGTAGAGAACAAACGTATGGACACCAAGTGTGGGAAGCCATGGGGTGGTGGTGGTGGGACGAGTTGGGAGATTGAGATTGACCTGTATACATGTATATGCATAAAATACATAACTAATAATAACCCGCTGTATAAAAAAGTAAATAAAATTAAATTTCAAAATGTTAAAATATAAAATTTAAAAATAAAACAGAAAAAAGCTCTTCCCTTCACACAGATGTATTTATAGGAATAAATTATTTCCATGCTTATATCTATAAATACATAAAAGAGGAATAAAAGCTAACTTGAACCATAAACGAAGAAAAACCTGAACCGACCAGTTATACAGAGAAAAACACTATCAGGGCACTTGCTCCAACGGTAAACAATATTGAAATTGTTCAGAGGTGGGGAATCATCTCCCGTACAGCCATCAACCCACACCCCACACAAGGAGCTTCCTCATTGCAAAGCGGGGGGACCGAGCCGAGGCATCTCTGAACAAAGGTGAGCTGAGCCCCAGGCCAGCTGTTGCTGAACTGTTCCCACCCTTCCCAGGTAAAACACCTGAATATGTACAAGGGCTTGAAAGACTAGAGGAAGGGCCGTGGAGCCACAACAGCGAGAGAACGCAGGCCAACTTGGTGCCTCCAGGCCAGCCAGGGTGGTCCTGGCCCAGGGCACTCTTCCGGAAGCTTTCCATTGTCCTGCCAGAGATACCCCACCTGTCCCGGCCCCCACTGATTTTTTCCTTCCTCACCTCTGTCCGGAGAGAAATTCCAGCGGGAGGTATGGGTGACACATCCTCTTCTTTACAGGTGGCAGCTTGGCAACTCCTGCAGAAAGGCCAGCAGAACTCCACTCACACCGGGCCACCAACAAAGCTGTGGCCCCTCACTCCCTCCCACCAGCACAGCCCCGAGACTGCTCACGGGGCAAAGAATATGGAGGCAGGCACAGCTTCAGGGGCTATTGCTGCCTGGAGCGCTGTTTATATTGACCTCAACCAGGCACACCTGGGGAGGGCCGGCCGGCAGGATAAGGCTGCCCACGTCAGCTAATCCACAACCCTCAGGGAATCACAGTGTTGAAAATGGACCTCGCTAAAGCAGAATAGAAGCCAAGGAAAAAAAGGACACAATGCCATTTGCAGCACCGTAGATGAGCCTAGAGGTTATCACATGACTTGTAGTAAGTCAGAAAGTGAAAGACACATATCGTATCATATCACTTATAGGTGTTACCTAAAAATGGATACCAGGGCAGATATTTCCACGGAGAAGGGCAATCACAGATTCATTAAACAAACTTATGGTTCACCAATGGAAAGGTGTGAGGATGGGTTTCATTACGATATTGGGGTTAACAGACATATACAAACACAGGTGACATATATAATCACCTAAGACCTACGGAATACAAAGAGAGGACTACTCAACATTCTGTCTTAACGTACATGGGCAAAGGATCCCAGGAAGAACAGACATCTGTATATGTGTCAAAGAACCACATCTTCCACACCTACAACAAGCCAAGCATTGTAATCAAACTTGCTGTAATAAAAAATAAAAAATTAAATTAAAAACACGAACAAGAAGTAGTGAGACAAACTTGAGGGGCTTTCTCCTGGCACATTCCATTCTAAATTCCAATCTAGAACAAGACTTCCATTGAGGCTCTGTTGCACTAATAACCTGATTTGAAAGAGAGAACTGCTGCCACCTTGTGGCCGTTTCACACAACAGCAGCTTTAATCCCAGCGCTAAAGGTCAGTTGATATTCAAAATCATTGCAGGCCTGTAAATGACACCTGCCCTGAAAACAAATCCTGGGGTCACATATCGACCAAAAAATTCAAAGGACGTCCATATTTCAAAACGACCGTTTCAAAAGCCATATTTTACGCACATTAGTGTTCTGCTTCTTTGTCTTTCTTTCTTTTTTGGTTAAAAACACGGGAATGGAAAAAGGCATCCCTCAGAAGGGGCGAAAATAGTTGCAAACGAATCAATGGACAAAGGTTTAATCTCCAATATATATAAACAGCTCCTGCAGCTTAATATTAAAAAAACAAACAACCCAATACAAACATGGGCAGAATATCTAAAGAGACGTTTCTTCAAAGAAGACACAGAGATGGCTAAGACGCACATGAAAAGCTGCTCAAGAGCACTAATTATTAGAGAAATGCAAATCAAAACTACAATGAGGTATCACCTCACACCTGTTAGAATCAGCATCATCAGAAAATCTACAGACAACAAATTCTGGGGAGGGTGTGGACAAAAGGAGCCCTCTTCCACTATTGTTGGGAATGTAAATTGATACAGTCACTATGGAGAACAGTATGGAGTTTCCTTAAAAAACCTACAAATAGAAACCTTGACTTTCCCTAACCCTAACCATAGGCTGGAACGGAAACCTACCACCAACCGTGCACCTTATCTACGCGGTACACTAATCCTAATCCGTACGCTGGCACTAACCGGTGAGTCAACATGTACCCTGACACTAACACGTTTCCGTACCCTCAGCTGTGCCCCAAACCTTGCCGTTGCCTATCCTTAACCTTAGCCCGGAACAGAAACCTACCATCAGCCCTACACCTTACCCTAAGCCGTACCCTAATCCTAATCCATACGTCAACACGTACCCTGACCCTAACACGTTTCCGTACCCTCACCTCTGCCATAAACCTTGCCGTTCCCTTACCTTAACCCTAGCCCGGAACGGAAAACTACCACCAACCCTACACCTTACCTTACGCCATACCCTAATCCTAATTCGTATGCTGACACTAACCTGTGCATCAACACGTACCCTGACCCTAACACGTTTCGTACCCTCACCTGTGCCCTAAACTTTGCCAGTCCCTAAACATAACCCTAGACTGGAACGGAAACCTACCACCAACCCTACACCTTACTCTATGTGGTACCCTAATCCTCATGCGTATGCTCACACTAACCCGTGAGTCAACACGTACCCTGAACCTAACACAATTCCGTACCATCACCTGTGCCCTATACCTTGCAATTCGCTATCCCTAACCCTACACCGGAATGTAAACCTACCGCCATCCGTACACCTTACTGTACGCCGTACCCTAATCCTAATGCGTACGATGACACTATTCCATGCATCAACATGCACCATGAACCTAACACGTTTCTGTACCCTCACCTGTGCCCTAAGCCTTGCCGTTCACTAACCCTAACCCTAGCCCTGAACTGAAACCCACCACCAGCCCTACACCATACCCTATGCCTTACCCTACTCCTGGCCTGTATGCTGGCACTGACCCGTGCGTCAGCACGTAGCCTGCCTCACCCAAGTTTCCGTACCCTCACCTGTGCCCTTAGCCTTGCCGTTCCCTAACCCTAACCCTAGCCCAGAACGGAAACCCACCACCAGCCCTACACCTTACCCTACGCCGTACCCTACTCCTGGCCCATACGCTGGCACTGACCCATGCGTCAGCAGGTAGCCTGACCCTCCCACGTTTCCGTACCCTCACCTGTGCCCTAAAACTTGACGTTCCCTAACCCTAATCAAACCCCGGAATGGACACCCACCACCAGTCTTACACCTTACCCTACGCCGTACCCTACTCCTGGTCCACACCCTGGCACTGACCCGTGCTTCAGCATGTAGCCTGACCCTCCCACGTTTCCGTACCCTCACCTGTGCCCTAAGCCTTGCCGTTCCCTAACCCTAACCCTACACTTTACCCTACGCCATACCCTATTCCTGGGCCGTACGCTGGCACTGACACTTGCGTCAGCACGTAGCCTGACCCTCCCACGTTTCTGTACCCTCACCTGTGCCCTAAGCCTTGCCATTCCCTAACCCTAACCCTAGCCGGAAACGGAAACCCACCACCAGCCCTACACCTTACCCTACGCCGTACCCTACTCCTGGGCCGTACACTGGAACTGACCCTTGTGTAAGCACGTAGCCTGCCACTCCCATGTTTCCATACCCTCACCTGTGCCCTAAGCCTTGCCGATCCCTAACCCTAACCCTACCCTGGAACAGAAACCCACCACCAGCCCTACACCTTACCCTACGCCGTACCCTAATTCTGGCGCGTACGCTGGCACTGACCCGTGTGTCAGCACGTAGCGTGCCTCTCCCTCGTTTCAGTACCCTTACCTGTGCCCTAAGCCTTGCCGTTCCCTAACCCTAACCCGGAACAGAAACCCACCAACAGCCCTACACCTTACCCTACTCCGTACCCTAATCCTGGCCCGTACACTGGCACTGAAACGTGCGTCAGCACATAGCCTGACCCTCCCACGTTTCTGTACCCTCAGCTGTGCCCTAAGCCTTGCCGTTCCCTAACCCTAACCCTAGCGCGGAATGGAAACCCACAACTAGCCCTACACCATACTTTACTCCAGACCCGTACGCTGGCACTGACACGTTTGTCAGCACGTAGCCTGCCTCTCCCACGTGTCCCTATGCTCACCTGTTCCCTAAACCTTGCCGTTCCCTAACCCTAACCCTAGCCCGGAACGGAAACCCACCACCAGCCCTACACGTTACCCTATGATGTACCCTACTCCTGGCCCTTACGCTGGCACTGACACGTGCGTCAGCACACAGCCTGACCATCCCACGATCCTCCCAATACAGAAATGGGCAGAAGATCTCAAGAGACGTTTCTTCAAAGAAGACACAGAGATGGCCAAGGCGCACATGAGAAGCTGCTCAAGAGCACTAATTATTAGAGAAATGCAAATCAAAACTACAATGAGGTATCACCTCACACCTGTTAGAATCGGCATCATCAGAAAATCTACAAACAACAAATTCTGGGGAGGGTGTGGACAAAAGGAGCCCTCTTCCACTATTGGTGGGAATGTAAATTGATAGAGTCACTATGGAGAACACTATGGAGTTTCCTTAAAAAATCTAGAAATAGAATTACCATCTGATCCAGCAATTCCACTTCTGGGCATATACCCAAAGAAAACCATAAATCAAAAAGGCACATTCACCACAATGTTCATTGCAGCACTATTTACAATAGCCAGGTAATGGAAGCAAACTAAATGCCCAAAGACAGATGAATGGATAAAGATGGGGTACATATATAAAATGGAATATTACTCGGCCATAAAAAGGAATGAATCTGGGTCATTTGTAGAGACATCGATGGATCTAGAGACAGTCATACAGAATGAAGTAAGTCAGAAAGGGGAAAACAAATATTGTATATTAATGCATATATGTGGAACCTAAAAAATGGTACAGATGAACTGGTTTGCAGGGAAGAAATAGAGACACAGAGGTAGAGAACAAACGTATGGACACCAAGTGTGGGAAGCCATGGGGTGGTGGTGGTGGGACGAGTTGGGAGATTGAGATTGACCTGTATACATGTATATGCATAAAATACATAACTAATAATAACCCGCTGTATAAAAAAGTAAATAAAATTAAATTTCAAAATGTTAAAATATAAAATTTAAAAATAAAACAGAAAAAAGCTCTTCCCTTCACACAGATGTATTTATAGGAATAAATTATTTCCATGCTTATATCTATAAATACATAAAAGAGGAATAAAAGCTAACTTGAACCATAAACGAAGAAAAACCTGAACCGACCAGTTATAAAGAGAAAAACACTATCAGGGCACTTGCTCCAACGGTAAACAATATTGAAATTGTTCAGAGGTGGGGAATCATCTCCCGTACAGCCAGCAACCCACACCCCACACAAGGAGCTTCCTCATTGCAAAGCGGGGGGACCGAGCCGAGGCATCTCTGAACAAAGGTGAGCTGAGCCCCAGGCCAGCTGTTGCTGAACTGTTCCCACCCTTCCCAGGTAAAACACCTGAATATGTACAAGGGCTTGAAAGACTAGAGGAAGGGCCGTGGAGCCACAACAGCGAGAGAACGCAGGCCAACTTGGTGCCTCCAGGCCAGCCAGGGTGGTCCTGGCCCAGGGCACTCTTCCGGAAGCTTTCCATTGTCCTGCCAGAGATACCCCACCTGTCCCGGCCCCCACTGATTTTTTCCTTCCTCACCTCTGTCCGGAGAGAAATTCCAGCGGGAGGTATGGGTGACACATCCTCTTCTTTACAGGTGGCAGCTTGGCAACTCCTGCAGAAAGGCCAGCAGAACTCCACTCACACCGGGCCACCAACAAAGCTGTGGCCCCTCACTCCCTCCCACCAGCACAGCCCCGAGACTGCTCACGGGGCAAAGAATATGGAGGCAGGCACAGCTTCAGGGGCTATTGCTGCCTGGAGCGCTGTTTATATTGACCTCAACCAGGCACACCTGGGGAGGGCCGGCCGGCAGGATAAGGCTGCCCACGTCAGCTAATCCACAACCCTCAGGGAATCACAGTGTTGAAAATGGACCTCGCTAAAGCAGAATAGAAGCCAAGGAAAAAAAGGACACAATGCCATTTGCAGCACCGTAGATGAGCCTAGAGGTTATCACATGACTTGTAGTAAGTCAGAAAGTGAAAGACACATATCGTATCATATCACTTATAGGTGTTACCTAAAAATGGATACCAGGGCAGATATTTCCACGGAGAAGGGCAATCACAGATTCATTAAACAAACTTATGGTTCACCAATGGAAAGGTGTGAGGATGGGTTTCATTACGATATTGGGTTTAACAGACATATACAAACACAGGTGACATATATAATCACCTAAGACCTACGGAATACAAAGAGAGGACTACTCAACATTCTGTCTTAACGTACATGGGCAAAGGATCCCAGGAAGAACAGACATCTGTATATGTGTAAAAGAACCACATCTTCCACACCTACAACAAGCCAAGCATTGTAATCAAACTTGCTGTAATAAAAAATAAAAAATTAAATTAAAAACACGAACAAGAAGTAGTGAGACAAACTTGAGGGGCTTTCTCCTGGCACATTCCATTCTAAATTCCAATCTAGAACAAGACTTCCATTGAGGCTCTGTTGCACTAATAACCTGATTTGAAAGAGAGAACTGCTGCCACCTTGTGGCCGTTTCACACAACAGCAGCTTTAATCCCAGCGCTAAAGGTCAGTTGATATTCAAAATCATTGCAGGCCTGTAAATGACACCTGCCCTGAAAACAAATCCTGGGGTCACATATCGACCAAAAAATTCAAAGGACGTCCATATTTCAAAACGACCGTTTCAAAAGCCATATTTTACGCACATTAGTGTTCTGCTTCTTTGTCTTTCTTTCTTTTTTGGTTAAAAACACGGGAATGGAAAAAGGCATCCCTCAGAAGGGGCGAAAATAGTTGCAAACGAATCAATGGACAAAGGTTTAATCTCCAATATATATAAACAGCTCATGCAGCTTAATATTAAAAAAACAAACAACCCAATACAAACATGGGCAGAATATCTAAAGAGACGTTTCTTCAAAGAAGACACAGAGATGGCTAAGACGCACATGAAAAGCTGCTCAAGAGCACTAATTATTAGAGAAATGCAAATCAAAACTACAATGAGGTATCACCTCACACCTGTTAGAATCAGCATCATCAGAAAATCTACAGACAACAAATTCTGGGGAGGGTGTGGACAAAAGGAGCCCTCTTCCACTATTGTTGGGAATGTAAATTGATACAGTCACTATGGAGAACAGTATGGAGTTTCCTTAAAAAACCTACAAATAGAAACCTTGACTTTCCCTAACCCTAACCATAGGCTGGAACGGAAACCTACCACCAACCGTGCACCTTATCTACGCGGTACACTAATCCTAATCCGTACGCTGGCACTAACCGGTGAGTCAACATGTACCCTGACACTAACACGTTTCCGTACCCTCAGCTGTGCCCCAAACCTTGCCGTTGCCTATCCTTAACCTTAGCCCGGAACAGAAACCTACCATCAGCCCTACACCTTACCCTAAGCCGTACCCTAATCCTAATCCATACGTCAACACGTACCCTGACCCTAACACGTTTCCGTACCCTCACCTCTGCCATAAACCTTGCCGTTCCCTTACCTTAACCCTAGCCCGGAACGGAAAACTACCACCAACCCTACACCTTACCTTACGCCATACCCTAATCCTAATTCGTATGCTGACACTAACCTGTGCATCAACACGTACCCTGACCCTAACACGTTTCGTACCCTCACCTGTGCCCTAAACTTTGCCAGTCCCTAAACATAACCCTAGACTGGAACGGAAACCTACCACCAACCCTACACCTTACTCTATGCGGTACCCTAATCCTCATGCGTACGCTCACACTAACCCGTGAGTCAACACGTACCCTGAACCTAACACAATTCCGTACCATCACCTGTGCCCTATACCTTGCAATTCGCTATCCCTAACCCTACACCGGAATGTAAACCTACCGCCATCCGTACACCTTACTGTACGCCGTACCCTAATCCTAATGCGTACGATGACACTATTCCATGCATCAACATGCACCATGAACCTAACACGTTTCTGTACCCTCACCTGTGCCCTAAGCCTTGCCGTTCACTAACCCTAACCCTAGCCCTGAACTGAAACCCACCACCAGCCCTACACCATACCCTATGCCTTACCCTACTCCTGGCCTGTATGCTGGCACTGACCCGTGCGTCAGCACGTAGCCTGCCTCACCCAAGTTTCCGTACCCTCACCTGTGCCCTTAGCCTTGCCGTTCCCTAACCCTAACCCTAGCCCAGAACGGAAACCCACCACCAGCCCTACACCTTACCCTACGCCGTACCCTACTCCTGGCCCATACGCTGGCACTGACCCATGCGTCAGCAGGTAGCCTGACCCTCCCACGTTTCCGTACCCTCACCTGTGCCCTAAAACTTGACGTTCCCTAACCCTAATCAAACCCCGGAATGGACACCCACCACCAGTCTTACACCTTACCCTACGCCGTACCCTACTCCTGGTCCACACCCTGGCACTGACCCGTGCTTCAGCATGTAGCCTGACCCTCCCACGTTTCCGTACCCTCACCTGTGCCCTAAGCCTTGCCGTTCCCTAACCCTAACCCTACACTTTACCCTACGCCATACCCTATTCCTGGGCCGTACGCTGGCACTGACACTTGCGTCAGCACGTAGCCTGACCCTCCCACGTTTCTGTACCCTCACCTGTGCCCTAAGCCTTGCCATTCCCTAACCCTAACCCTAGCCGGAAACGGAAACCCACCACCAGCCCTACACCTTACCCTACGCCGTACCCTACTCCTGGGCCGTACACTGGAACTGACCCTTGTGTAAGCACGTAGCCTGCCACTCCCATGTTTCCATACCCTCACCTGTGCCCTAAGCCTTGCCGATCCCTAACCCTAACCCTACCCTGGAACAGAAACCCACCACCAGCCCTACACCTTACCCTACGCCGTACCCTAATTCTGGCGCGTACGCTGGCACTGACCCGTGTGTCAGCACGTAGCGTGCCTCTCCCTCGTTTCAGTACCCTTACCTGTGCCCTAAGCCTTGCCGTTCCCTAACCCTAACCCGGAACAGAAACCCACCAACAGCCCTACACCTTACCCTACTCCGTACCCTAATCCTGGCCCGTACACTGGCACTGAAACGTGCGTCAGCACATAGCCTGACCCTCCCACGTTTCTGTACCCTCAGCTGTGCCCTAAGCCTTGCCGTTCCCTAACCCTAACCCTAGCGCGGAATGGAAACCCACAACTAGCCCTACACCATACTTTACTCCAGACCCGTACGCTGGCACTGACACGTTTGTCAGCACGTAGCCGGCCTCTCCCACGTGTCCCTATGCTCACCTGTTCCCTAAACCTTGCCGTTCCCTAACCCTAACCCTAGCCCGGAACGGAAACCCACCACCAGCCCTACACGTTACCCTATGATGTACCCTACTCCTGGCCCTTACGCTGGCACTGACACGTGCGTCAGCACACAGCCTGACCATCCCACGATCCTCCCAATACAGAAATGGGCAGAAGATCTCAAGAGACGTTTCTTCAAAGAAGACACAGAGATGGCCAAGGCGCACATGAGAAGCTGCTCAAGAGCACTAATTATTAGAGAAATGCAAATCAAAACTACAATGAGGTATCACCTCACACCTGTTAGAATCGGCATCATCAGAAAATCTACAAACAACAAATTCTGGGGAGGGTGTGGACAAAAGGAGCCCTCTTCCACTATTGGTGGGAATGTAAATTGATAGAGTCACTATGGAGAACACTATGGAGTTTCCTTAAAAAATCTAGAAATAGAATTACCATCTGATCCAGCAATTCCACTTCTGGGCATATACCCAAAGAAAACCATAAATCAAAAAGGCACATTCACCACAATGTTCATTGCAGCACTATTTACAATAGCCAGGTAATGGAAGCAAACTAAATGCCCAAAGACAGATGAATGGATAAAGATGGGGTACATATATAAAATGGAATATTACTCGGCCATAAAAAGGAATGAATCTGGGTCATTTGTAGAGACATCGATGGATCTAGAGACAGTCATACAGAATGAAGTAAGTCAGAAAGGGGAAAACAAATATTGTATATTAATGCATATATGTGGAACCTAAAAAATGGTACAGATGAACTGGTTTGCAGGGAAGAAATAGAGACACAGAGGTAGAGAACAAACGTATGGACACCAAGTGTGGGAAGCCATGGGGTGGTGGTGGTGGGACGAGTTGGGAGATTGAGATTGACCTGTATACATGTATATGCATAAAATACATAACTAATAATAACCCGCTGTATAAAAAAGTAAATAAAATTAAATTTCAAAATGTTAAAATATAAAATTTAAAAATAAAACAGAAAAAAGCTCTTCCCTTCACACAGATGTATTTATAGGAATAAATTATTTCCATGCTTATATCTATAAATACATAAAAGAGGAATAAAAGCTAACTTGAACCATAAACGAAGAAAAACCTGAACCGACCAGTTATAAAGAGAAAAACACTATCAGGGCACTTGCTCCAACGGTAAACAATATTGAAATTGTTCAGAGGTGGGGAATCATCTCCCGTACAGCCAGCAACCCACACCCCACACAAGGAGCTTCCTCATTGCAAAGCGGGGGGACCGAGCCGAGGCATCTCTGAACAAAGGTGAGCTGAGCCCCAGGCCAGCTGTTGCTGAACTGTTCCCACCCTTCCCAGGTAAAACACCTGAATATGTACAAGGGCTTGAAAGACTAGAGGAAGGGCCGTGGAGCCACAACAGCGAGAGAACGCAGGCCAACTTGGTGCCTCCAGGCCAGCCAGGGTGGTCCTGGCCCAGGGCACTCTTCCGGAAGCTTTCCATTGTCCTGCCAGAGATACCCCACCTGTCCCGGCCCCCACTGATTTTTTCCTTCCTCACCTCTGTCCGGAGAGAAATTCCAGCGGGAGGTATGGGTGACACATCCTCTTCTTTACAGGTGGCAGCTTGGCAACTCCTGCAGAAAGGCCAGCAGAACTCCACTCACACCGGGCCACCAACAAAGCTGTGGCCCCTCACTCCCTCCCACCAGCACAGCCCCGAGACTGCTCACGGGGCAAAGAATATGGAGGCAGGCACAGCTTCAGGGGCTATTGCTGCCTGGAGCGCTGTTTATATTGACCTCAACCAGGCACACCTGGGGAGGGCCGGCCGGCAGGATAAGGCTGCCCACGTCAGCTAATCCACAACCCTCAGGGAATCACAGTGTTGAAAATGGACCTCGCTAAAGCAGAATAGAAGCCAAGGAAAAAAAGGACACAATGCCATTTGCAGCACCGTAGATGAGCCTAGAGGTTATCACATGACTTGTAGTAAGTCAGAAAGTGAAAGACACATATCGTATCATATCACTTATAGGTGTTACCTAAAAATGGATACCAGGGCAGATATTTCCACGGAGAAGGGCAATCACAGATTCATTAAACAAACTTATGGTTCACCAATGGAAAGGTGTGAGGATGGGTTTCATTACGATATTGGGTTTAACAGACATATACAAACACAGGTGACATATATAATCACCTAAGACCTACGGAATACAAAGAGAGGACTACTCAACATTCTGTCTTAACGTACATGGGCAAAGGATCCCAGGAAGAACAGACATCTGTATATGTGTCAAAGAACCACATCTTCCACACCTACAACAAGCCAAGCATTGTAATCAAACTTGGTGTAATAAAAAATAAAAAATTAAATTAAAAACACGAACAAGAAGTAGTGAGACAAACTTGAGGGGCTTTCTCCTGGCACATTCCATTCTAAATTCCAATCTAGAACAAGACTTCCATTGAGGCTCTGTTGCACTAATAACCTGATTTGAAAGAGAGAACTGCTGCCACCTTGTGGCCGTTTCACACAACAGCAGCTTTAATCCCAGCGCTAAAGGTCAGTTGATATTCAAAATCATTGCAGGCCTGTAAATGACACCTGCCCTGAAAACAAATCCTGGGGTCACATATCGACCAAAAAATTCAAAGGACGTCCATATTTCAAAACGACCGTTTCAAAAGCCATATTTTACGCACATTAGTGTTCTGCTTCTTTGTCTTTCTTTCTTTTTTGGTTAAAAACACGGGAATGGAAAAAGGCATCCCTCAGAAGGGGCGAAAATAGTTGCAAACGAATCAATGGACAAAGGTTTAATCTCCAATATATATAAACAGCTCATGCAGCTTAATATTAAAAAAACAAACAACCCAATACAAACATGGGCAGAATATCTAAAGAGACGTTTCTTCAAAGAAGACACAGAGATGGCTAAGACGCACATGAAAAGCTGCTCAAGAGCACTAATTATTAGAGAAATGCAAATCAAAACTACAATGAGGTATCACCTCACACCTGTTAGAATCAGCATCATCAGAAAATCTACAGACAACAAATTCTGGGGAGGGTGTGGACAAAAGGAGCCCTCTTCCACTATTGTTGGGAATGTAAATTGATACAGTCACTATGGAGAACAGTATGGAGTTTCCTTAAAAAACCTACAAATAGAAACCTTGACTTTCCCTAACCCTAACCATAGGCTGGAACGGAAACCTACCACCAACCGTGCACCTTATCTACGCGGTACACTAATCCTAATCCGTACGCTGGCACTAACCGGTGAGTCAACATGTACCCTGACACTAACACGTTTCCGTACCCTCAGCTGTGCCCCAAACCTTGCCGTTGCCTATCCTTAACCTTAGCCCGGAACAGAAACCTACCATCAGCCCTACACCTTACCCTAAGCCGTACCCTAATCCTAATCCATACGTCAACACGTACCCTGACCCTAACACGTTTCCGTACCCTCACCTCTGCCATAAACCTTGCCGTTCCCTTACCTTAACCCTAGCCCGGAACGGAAAACTACCACCAACCCTACACCTTACCTTACGCCATACCCTAATCCTAATTCGTATGCTGACACTAACCTGTGCATCAACACGTACCCTGACCCTAACACGTTTCGTACCCTCACCTGTGCCCTAAACTTTGCCAGTCCCTAAACATAACCCTAGACTGGAACGGAAACCTACCACCAACCCTACACCTTACTCTATGCGGTACCCTAATCCTCATGCGTACGCTCACACTAACCCGTGAGTCAACACGTACCCTGAACCTAACACAATTCCGTACCATCACCTGTGCCCTATACCTTGCAATTCGCTATCCCTAACCCTACACCGGAATGTAAACCTACCGCCATCCGTACACCTTACTGTACGCCGTACCCTAATCCTAATGCGTACGATGACACTATTCCATGCATCAACATGCACCATGAACCTAACACGTTTCTGTACCCTCACCTGTGCCCTAAGCCTTGCCGTTCACTAACCCTAACCCTAGCCCTGAACTGAAACCCACCACCAGCCCTACACCATACCCTATGCCTTACCCTACTCCTGGCCTGTATGCTGGCACTGACCCGTGCGTCAGCACGTAGCCTGCCTCACCCAAGTTTCCGTACCCTCACCTGTGCCCTTAGCCTTGCCGTTCCCTAACCCTAACCCTAGCCCAGAACGGAAACCCACCACCAGCCCTACACCTTACCCTACGCCGTACCCTACTCCTGGCCCATACGCTGGCACTGACCCATGCGTCAGCAGGTAGCCTGACCCTCCCACGTTTCCGTACCCTCACCTGTGCCCTAAAACTTGACGTTCCCTAACCCTAATCAAACCCCGGAATGGACACCCACCACCAGTCTTACACCTTACCCTACGCCGTACCCTACTCCTGGTCCACACCCTGGCACTGACCCGTGCTTCAGCATGTAGCCTGACCCTCCCACGTTTCCGTACCCTCACCTGTGCCCTAAGCCTTGCCGTTCCCTAACCCTAACCCTACACTTTACCCTACGCCATACCCTATTCCTGGGCCGTACGCTGGCACTGACACTTGCGTCAGCACGTAGCCTGACCCTCCCACGTTTCTGTACCCTCACCTGTGCCCTAAGCCTTGCCATTCCCTAACCCTAACCCTAGCCGGAAACGGAAACCCACCACCAGCCCTACACCTTACCCTACGCCGTACCCTACTCCTGGGCCGTACACTGGAACTGACCCTTGTGTAAGCACGTAGCCTGCCACTCCCATGTTTCCATACCCTCACCTGTGCCCTAAGCCTTGCCGATCCCTAACCCTAACCCTACCCTGGAACAGAAACCCACCACCAGCCCTACACCTTACCCTACGCCGTACCCTAATTCTGGCGCGTACGCTGGCACTGACCCGTGTGTCAGCACGTAGCGTGCCTCTCCCTCGTTTCAGTACCCTTACCTGTGCCCTAAGCCTTGCCGTTCCCTAACCCTAACCCGGAACAGAAACCCACCAACAGCCCTACACCTTACCCTACTCCGTACCCTAATCCTGGCCCGTACATTGGCACTGAAACGTGCGTCAGCACATAGCCTGACCCTCCCACGTTTCTGTACCCTCAGCTGTGCCCTAAGCCTTGCCGTTCCCTAACCCTAACCCTAGCGCGGAATGGAAACCCACAACTAGCCCTACACCATACTTTACTCCAGACCCGTACGCTGGCACTGACACGTTTGTCAGCACGTAGCCTGCCTCTCCCACGTGTCCCTATGCTCACCTGTTCCCTAAACCTTGCCGTTCCCTAACCCTAACCCTAGCCCGGAACGGAAACCCACCACCAGCCCTACACGTTACCCTATGATGTACCCTACTCCTGGCCCTTACGCTGGCACTGACACGTGCGTCAGCACACAGCCTGACCATCCCACGATCCTCCCAATACAGAAATGGGCAGAAGATCTCAAGAGACGTTTCTTCAAAGAAGACACAGAGATGGCCAAGGCGCACATGAGAAGCTGCTCAAGAGCACTAATTATTAGAGAAATGCAAATCAAAACTACAATGAGGTATCACCTCACACCTGTTAGAATCGGCATCATCAGAAAATCTACAAACAACAAATTCTGGGGAGGGTGTGGACAAAAGGAGCCCTCTTCCACTATTGGTGGGAATGTAAATTGATAGAGTCACTATGGAGAACACTATGGAGTTTCCTTAAAAAATCTAGAAATAGAATTACCATCTGATCCAGCAATTCCACTTCTGGGCATATACCCAAAGAAAACCATAAATCAAAAAGGCACATTCACCACAATGTTCATTGCAGCACTATTTACAATAGCCAGGTAATGGAAGCAAACTAAATGCCCAAAGACAGATGAATGGATAAAGATGGGGTACATATATAAAATGGAATATTACTCGGCCATAAAAAGGAATGAATCTGGGTCATTTGTAGAGACATCGATGGATCTAGAGACAGTCATACAGAATGAAGTAAGTCAGAAAGGGGAAAACAAATATTGTATATTAATGCATATATGTGGAACCTAAAAAATGGTACAGATGAACTGGTTTGCAGGGAAGAAATAGAGACACAGAGGTAGAGAACAAACGTATGGACACCAAGTGTGGGAAGCCATGGGGTGGTGGTGGTGGGACGAGTTGGGAGATTGAGATTGACCTGTATACATGTATATGCATAAAATACATAACTAATAATAACCCGCTGTATAAAAAAGTAAATAAAATTAAATTTCAAAATGTTAAAATATAAAATTTAAAAATAAAACAGAAAAAAGCTCTTCCCTTCACACAGATGTATTTATAGGAATAAATTATTTCCATGCTTATATCTATAAATACATAAAAGAGGAATAAAAGCTAACTTGAACCATAAACGAAGAAAAACCTGAACCGACCAGTTATAAAGAGAAAAACACTATCAGGGCACTTGCTCCAACGGTAAACAATATTGAAATTGTTCAGAGGTGGGGAATCATCTCCCGTACAGCCAGCAACCCACACCCCACACAAGGAGCTTCCTCATTGCAAAGCGGGGGGACCGAGCCGAGGCATCTCTGAACAAAGGTGAGCTGAGCCCCAGGCCAGCTGTTGCTGAACTGTTCCCACCCTTCCCAGGTAAAACACCTGAATATGTACAAGGGCTTGAAAGACTAGAGGAAGGGCCGTGGAGCCACAACAGCGAGAGAACGCAGGCCAACTTGGTGCCTCCAGGCCAGCCAGGGTGGTCCTGGCCCAGGGCACTCTTCCGGAAGCTTTCCATTGTCCTGCCAGAGATACCCCACCTGTCCCGGCCCCCACTGATTTTTTCCTTCCTCACCTCTGTCCGGAGAGAAATTCCAGCGGGAGGTATGGGTGACACATCCTCTTCTTTACAGGTGGCAGCTTGGCAACTCCTGCAGAAAGGCCAGCAGAACTCCACTCACACCGGGCCACCAACAAAGCTGTGGCCCCTCACTCCCTCCCACCAGCACAGCCCCGAGACTGCTCACGGGGCAAAGAATATGGAGGCAGGCACAGCTTCAGGGGCTATTGCTGCCTGGAGCGCTGTTTATATTGACCTCAACCAGGCACACCTGGGGAGGGCCGGCCGGCAGGATAAGGCTGCCCACGTCAGCTAATCCACAACCCTCAGGGAATCACAGTGTTGAAAATGGACCTCGCTAAAGCAGAATAGAAGCCAAGGAAAAAAAGGACACAATGCCATTTGCAGCACCGTAGATGAGCCTAGAGGTTATCACATGACTTGTAGTAAGTCAGAAAGTGAAAGACACATATCGTATCATATCACTTATAGGTGTTACCTAAAAATGGATACCAGGGCAGATATTTCCACGGAGAAGGGCAATCACAGATTCATTAAACAAACTTATGGTTCACCAATGGAAAGGTGTGAGGATGGGTTTCATTACGATATTGGGTTTAACAGACATATACAAACACAGGTGACATATATAATCACCTAAGACCTACGGAATACAAAGAGAGGACTACTCAACATTCTGTCTTAACGTACATGGGCAAAGGATCCCAGGAAGAACAG
The DNA here is from genome assembly GCF_964165515.1 of Mesoplodon bidens. NCBI lineage: Eukaryota > Metazoa > Chordata > Mammalia > Artiodactyla > Ziphiidae > Mesoplodon > Mesoplodon bidens. Next base: position 78,939 of record NW_027671848.1, read on the forward strand.
ACATCTGTATATGTGTCAAAGAACCACATCTTCCACACCTACAACAAGCCAAGCATTGTAATCAAACTTGGTGTAATAAAAAATAAAAAATTAAATTAAAAACACGAACAAGAAGTAGTGAGACAAACTTGAGGGGCTTTCTCCTGGCACATTCCATTCTAAATTCCAATCTAGAACAAGACTTCCATTGAGGCTCTGTTGCACTAATAACCTGATTTGAAAGAGAGAACTGCTGCCACCTTGTGGCCGTTTCACACAACAGCAGCTTTAATCCCAGCGCTAAAGGTCAGTTGATATTCAAAATCATTGCAGGCCTGTAAATGACACCTGCCCTGAAAACAAATCCTGGGGTCACATATCGACCAAAAAATTCAAAGGACGTCCATATTTCAAAACGACCGTTTCAAAAGCCATATTTTACGCACATTAGTGTTCTGCTTCTTTGTCTTTCTTTCTTTTTTGGTTAAAAACACGGGAATGGAAAAAGGCATCCCTCAGAAGGGGCGAAAATAGTTGCAAACGAATCAATGGACAAAGGTTTAATCTCCAATATATATAAACAGCTCATGCAGCTTAATATTAAAAAAACAAACAACCCAATACAAACATGGGCAGAATATCTAAAGAGACGTTTCTTCAAAGAAGACACAGAGATGGCTAAGACGCACATGAAAAGCTGCTCAAGAGCACTAATTATTAGAGAAATGCAAATCAAAACTACAATGAGGTATCACCTCACACCTGTTAGAATCAGCATCATCAGAAAATCTACAGACAACAAATTCTGGGGAGGGTGTGGACAAAAGGAGCCCTCTTCCACTATTGTTGGGAATGTAAATTGATACAGTCACTATGGAGAACAGTATGGAGTTTCCTTAAAAAACCTACAAATAGAAACCTTGACTTTCCCTAACCCTAACCATAGGCTGGAACGGAAACCTACCACCAACCGTGCACCTTATCTACGCGGTACACTAATCCTAATCCGTACGCTGGCACTAACCGGTGAGTCAACATGTACCCTGACACTAACACGTTTCCGTACCCTCAGCTGTGCCCCAAACCTTGCCGTTGCCTATCCTTAACCTTAGCCCGGAACAGAAACCTACCATCAGCCCTACACCTTACCCTAAGCCGTACCCTAATCCTAATCCATACGTCAACACGTACCCTGACCCTAACACGTTTCCGTACCCTCACCTCTGCCATAAACCTTGCCGTTCCCTTACCTTAACCCTAGCCCGGAACGGAAAACTACCACCAACCCTACACCTTACCTTACGCCATACCCTAATCCTAATTCGTATGCTGACACTAACCTGTGCATCAACACGTACCCTGACCCTAACACGTTTCGTACCCTCACCTGTGCCCTAAACTTTGCCAGTCCCTAAACATAACCCTAGACTGGAACGGAAACCTACCACCAACCCTACACCTTACTCTATGCGGTACCCTAATCCTCATGCGTACGCTCACACTAACCCGTGAGTCAACACGTACCCTGAACCTAACACAATTCCGTACCATCACCTGTGCCCTATACCTTGCAATTCGCTATCCCTAACCCTACACCGGAATGTAAACCTACCGCCATCCGTACACCTTACTGTACGCCGTACCCTAATCCTAATGCGTACGATGACACTATTCCATGCATCAACATGCACCATGAACCTAACACGTTTCTGTACCCTCACCTGTGCCCTAAGCCTTGCCGTTCACTAACCCTAACCCTAGCCCTGAACTGAAACCCACCACCAGCCCTACACCATACCCTATGCCTTACCCTACTCCTGGCCTGTATGCTGGCACTGACCCGTGCGTCAGCACGTAGCCTGCCTCACCCAAGTTTCCGTACCCTCACCTGTGCCCTTAGCCTTGCCGTTCCCTAACCCTAACCCTAGCCCAGAACGGAAACCCACCACCAGCCCTACACCTTACCCTACGCCGTACCGTACTCCTGGCCCATACGCTGGCACTGACCCATGCGTCAGCAGGTAGCCTGACCCTCCCACGTTTCCGTACCCTCACCTGTGCCCTAAAACTTGACGTTCCCTAACCCTAATCAAACCCTGGAATGGACACCCACCACCAGTCTTACACCTTACCCTACGCCGTACCCTACTCCTGGTCCACACCCTGGCACTGACCCGTGCTTCAGCATGTAGCCTGACCCTCCCACGTTTCCGTACCCTCACCTGTGCCCTAAGCCTTGCCGTTCCCTAACCCTAACCCTACACTTTACCCTACGCCATACCCTATTCCTGGGCCGTACGCTGGCACTGACACTTGCGTCAGCACGTAGCCTGACCCTCCCACGTTTCTGTACCCTCACCTGTGCCCTAAGCCTTGCCATTCCCTAACCCTAACCCTAGCCGGAAACGGAAACCCACCACCAGCCCTACACCTTACCCTACGCCGTACCCTACTCCTGGGCCGTACACTGGAACTGACCCTTGTGTAAGCACGTAGCCTGCCACTCCCATGTTTCCATACCCTCACCTGTGCCCTAAGCCTTGCCGATCCCTAACCCTAACCCTACCCTGGAACAGAAACCCACCACCAGCCCTACACCTTACCCTACGCCGTACCCTAATTCTGGCGCGTACGCTGGCACTGACCCGTGTGTCAGCACGTAGCGTGCCTCTCCCTCGTTTCAGTACCCTTACCTGTGCCCTAAGCCTTGCCGTTCCCTAACCCTAACCCGGAACAGAAACCCACCAACAGCCCTACACCTTACCCTACTCCGTACCCTAATCCTGGCCCGTACATTGGCACTGAAACGTGCGTCAGCACATAGCCTGACCCTCCCACGTTTCTGTACCCTCAGCTGTGCCCTAAGCCTTGCCGTTCCCTAACCCTAACCCTAGCGCGGAATGGAAACCCACAACTAGCCCTACACCATACTTTACTCCAGACCCGTACGCTGGCACTGACACGTTTGTCAGCACGTAGCCTGCCTCTCCCACGTGTCCCTATGCTCACCTGTTCCCTAAACCTTGCCGTTCCCTAACCCTAACCCTAGCCCGGAACGGAAACCCACCACCAGCCCTACACGTTACCCTATGATGTACCCTACTCCTGGCCCTTACGCTGGCACTGACACGTGCGTCAGCACACAGCCTGACCATCCCACGATCCTCCCAATACAGAAATGGGCAGAAGATCTCAAGAGACGTTTCTTCAAAGAAGACACAGAGATGGCCAAGGCGCACATGAGAAGCTGCTCAAGAGCACTAATTATTAGAGAAATGCAAATCAAAACTACAATGAGGTATCACCTCACACCTGTTAGAATCGGCATCATCAGAAAATCTACAAACAACAAATTCTGGGGAGGGTGTGGACAAAAGGAGCCCTCTTCCACTATTGGTGGGAATGTAAATTGATAGAGTCACTATGGAGAACACTATGGAGTTTCCTTAAAAAATCTAGAAATAGAATTACCATCTGATCCAGCAATTCCACTTCTGGGCATATACCCAAAGAAAACCATAAATCAAAAAGGCACATTCACCACAATGTTCATTGCAGCACTATTTACAATAGCCAGGTAATGGAAGCAAACTAAATGCCCAAAGACAGATGAATGGATAAAGATGGGGTACATATATAAAATGGAATATTACTCGGCCATAAAAAGGAATGAATCTGGGTCATTTGTAGAGACATCGATGGATCTAGAGACAGTCATACAGAATGAAGTAAGTCAGAAAGGGGAAAACAAATATTGTATATTAATGCATATATGTGGAACCTAAAAAATGGTACAGATGAACTGGTTTGCAGGGAAGAAATAGAGACACAGAGGTAGAGAACAAACGTATGGACACCAAGTGTGGGAAGCAATGGGGTGGTGGTGGTGGGACGAGTTGGGAGATTGAGATTGACCTGTATACATGTATATGCATAAAATACATAACTAATAATAACCCGCTGTATAAAAAAGTAAATAAAATTAAATTTCAAAATGTTAAAATATAAAATTTAAAAATAAAACAGAAAAAAGCTCTTCCCTTCACACAGATGTATTTATAGGAATAAATTATTTCCATGCTTATATCTATAAATACATAAAAGAGGAATAAAAGCTAACTTGAACCATAAACGAAGAAAAACCTGAACCGACCAGTTATAAAGAGAAAAACACTATCAGGGCACTTGCTCCAACGGTAAACAATATTGAAATTGTTCAGAGGTGGGGAATCATCTCCCGTACAGCCAGCAACCCACACCCCACACAAGGAGCTTCCTCATTGCAAAGCGGGGGGACCGAGCCGAGGCATCTCTGAACAAAGGTGAGCTGAGCCCCAGGCCAGCTGTTGCTGAACTGTTCCCACCCTTCCCAGGTAAAACACCTGAATATGTACAAGGGCTTGAAAGACTAGAGGAAGGGCCGTGGAGCCACAACAGCGAGAGAACGCAGGCCAACTTGGTGCCTCCAGGCCAGCCAGGGTGGTCCTGGCCCAGGGCACTCTTCCGGAAGCTTTCCATTGTCCTGCCAGAGATACCCCACCTGTCCCGGCCCCCACTGATTTTTTCCTTCCTCACCTCTGTCCGGAGAGAAATTCCAGCGGGAGGTATGGGTGACACATCCTCTTCTTTACAGGTGGCAGCTTGGCAACTCCTGCAGAAAGGCCAGCAGAACTCCACTCACACCGGGCCACCAACAAAGCTGTGGCCCCTCACTCCCTCCCACCAGCACAGCCCCGAGACTGCTCACGGGGCAAAGAATATGGAGGCAGGCACAGCTTCAGGGGCTATTGCTGCCTGGAGCGCTGTTTATATTGACCTCAACCAGGCACACCTGGGGAGGGCCGGCCGGCAGGATAAGGCTGCCCACGTCAGCTAATCCACAACCCTCAGGGAATCACAGTGTTGAAAATGGACCTCGCTAAAGCAGAATAGAAGCCAAGGAAAAAAAGGACACAATGCCATTTGCAGCACCGTAGATGAGCCTAGAGGTTATCACATGACTTGTAGTAAGTCAGAAAGTGAAAGACACATATCGTATCATATCACTTATAGGTGTTACCTAAAAATGGATACCAGGGCAGATATTTCCACGGAGAAGGGCAATCACAGATTCATTAAACAAACTTATGGTTCACCAATGGAAAGGTGTGAGGATGGGTTTCATTACGATATTGGGTTTAACAGACATATACAAACACAGGTGACATATATAATCACCTAAGACCTACGGAATACAAAGAGAGGACTACTCAACATTCTGTCTTAACGTACATGGGCAAAGGATCCCAGGAAGAACAGACATCTGTATATGTGTCAAAGAACCACATCTTCCACACCTACAACAAGCCAAGCATTGTAATCAAACTTGGTGTAATAAAAAATAAAAAATTAAATTAAAAACACGAACAAGAAGTAGTGAGACAAACTTGAGGGGCTTTCTCCTGGCACATTCCATTCTAAATTCCAATCTAGAACAAGACTTCCATTGAGGCTCTGTTGCACTAATAACCTGATTTGAAAGAGAGAACTGCTGCCACCTTGTGGCCGTTTCACACAACAGCAGCTTTAATCCCAGCGCTAAAGTTCAGTTGATATTCAAAATCATTGCAGGCCTGTAAATGACACCTGCCCTGAAAACAAATCCTGGGGTCACATATCGACCAAAAAATTCAAAGGACGTCCATATTTCAAAACGACCGTTTCAAAAGCCATATTTTACGCACATTAGTGTTCTGCTTCTTTGTCTTTCTTTCTTTTTTGGTTAAAAACACGGGAATGGAAAAAGGCATCCCTCAGAAGGGGCGAAAATAGTTGCAAACGAATCAATGGACAAAGGTTTAATCTCCAATATATATAAACAGCTCATGCAGCTTAATATTAAAAAAACAAACAACCCAATACAAACATGGGCAGAATATCTAAAGAGACGTTTCTTCAAAGAAGACACAGAGATGGCTAAGACGCACATGAAAAGCTGCTCAAGAGCACTAATTATTAGAGAAATGCAAATCAAAACTACAATGAGGTATCACCTCACACCTGTTAGAATCAGCATCATCAGAAAATCTACAGACAACAAATTCTGGGGAGGGTGTGGACAAAAGGAGCCCTCTTCCACTATTGTTGGGAATGTAAATTGATACAGTCACTATGGAGAACAGTATGGAGTTTCCTTAAAAAACCTACAAATAGAAACCTTGACTTTCCCTAACCCTAACCATAGGCTGGAACGGAAACCTACCACCAACCGTGCACCTTATCTACGCGGTACACTAATCCTAATCCGTACGCTGGCACTAACCGGTGAGTCAACATGTACCCTGACACTAACACGTTTCCGTACCCTCAGCTGTGCCCCAAACCTTGCCGTTGCCTATCCTTAACCTTAGCCCGGAACAGAAACCTACCATCAGCCCTACACCTTACCCTAAGCCGTACCCTAATCCTAATCCATACGTCAACACGTACCCTGACCCTAACACGTTTCCGTACCCTCACCTCTGCCATAAACCTTGCCGTTCCCTTACCTTAACCCTAGCCCGGAACGGAAAACTACCACCAACCCTACACCTTACCTTACGCCATACCCTAATCCTAATTCGTATGCTGACACTAACCTGTGCATCAACACGTACCCTGACCCTAACACGTTTCGTACCCTCACCTGTGCCCTAAACTTTGCCAGTCCCTAAACATAACCCTAGACTGGAACGGAAACCTACCACCAACCCTACACCTTACTCTATGCGGTACCCTAATCCTCATGCGTACGCTCACACTAACCCGTGAGTCAACACGTACCCTGAACCTAACACAATTCCGTACCATCACCTGTGCCCTATACCTTGCAATTCGCTATCCCTAACCCTACACCGGAATGTAAACCTACCGCCATCCGTACACCTTACTGTACGCCGTACCCTAATCCTAATGCGTACGATGACACTATTCCATGCATCAACATGCACCATGAACCTAACACGTTTCTGTACCCTCACCTGTGCCCTAAGCCTTGCCGTTCACTAACCCTAACCCTAGCCCTGAACTGAAACCCACCACCAGCCCTACACCATACCCTATGCCTTACCCTACTCCTGGCCTGTATGCTGGCACTGACCCGTGCGTCAGCACGTAGCCTGCCTCACCCAAGTTTCCGTACCCTCACCTGTGCCCTTAGCCTTGCCGTTCCCTAACCCTAACCCTAGCCCAGAACGGAAACCCACCACCAGCCCTACACCTTACCCTACGCCGTACCCTACTCCTGGCCCATACGCTGGCACTGACCCATGCGTCAGCAGGTAGCCTGACCCTCCCACGTTTCCGTACCCTCACCTGTGCCCTAAAACTTGACGTTCCCTAACCCTAATCAAACCCCGGAATGGACACCCACCACCAGTCTTACACCTTACCCTACGCCGTACCCTACTCCTGGTCCACACCCTGGCACTGACCCGTGCTTCAGCATGTAGCCTGACCCTCCCACGTTTCCGTACCCTCACCTGTGCCCTAAGCCTTGCCGTTCCCTAACCCTAACCCTACACTTTACCCTACGCCATACCCTATTCCTGGGCCGTACGCTGGCACTGACACTTGCGTCAGCACGTAGCCTGACCCTCCCACGTTTCTGTACCCTCACCTGTGCCCTAAGCCTTGCCATTCCCTAACCCTAACCCTAGCCGGAAACGGAAACCCACCACCAGCCCTACACCTTACCCTACGCCGTACCCTACTCCTGGGCCGTACACTGGAACTGACCCTTGTGTAAGCACGTAGCCTGCCACTCCCATGTTTCCATACCCTCACCTGTGCCCTAAGCCTTGCCGATCCCTAACCCTAACCCTACCCTGGAACAGAAACCCACCACCAGCCCTACACCTTACCCTACGCCGTACCCTAATTCTGGCGCGTACGCTGGCACTGACCCGTGTGTCAGCACGTAGCGTGCCTCTCCCTCGTTTCAGTACCCTTACCTGTGCCCTAAGCCTTGCCGTTCCCTAACCCTAACCCGGAACAGAAACCCACCAACAGCCCTACACCTTACCCTACTCCGTACCCTAATCCTGGCCCGTACACTGGCACTGAAACGTGCGTCAGCACATAGCCTGACCCTCCCACGTTTCTGTACCCTCAGCTGTGCCCTAAGCCTTGCCGTTCCCTAACCCTAACCCTAGCGCGGAATGGAAACCCACAACTAGCCCTACACCATACTTTACTCCAGACCCGTACGCTGGCACTGACACGTTTGTCAGCACGTAGCCTGCCTCTCCCACGTGTCCCTATGCTCACCTGTTCCCTAAACCTTGCCGTTCCCTAACCCTAACCCTAGCCCGGAACGGAAACCCACCACCAGCCCTACACGTTACCCTATGATGTACCCTACTCCTGGCCCTTACGCTGGCACTGACACGTGCGTCAGCACACAGCCTGACCATCCCACGATCCTCCCAATACAGAAATGGGCAGAAGATCTCAAGAGACGTTTCTTCAAAGAAGACACAGAGATGGCCAAGGCGCACATGAGAAGCTGCTCAAGAGCACTAATTATTAGAGAAATGCAAATCAAAACTACAATGAGGTATCACCTCACACCTGTTAGAATCGGCATCATCAGAAAATCTACAAACAACAAATTCTGGGGAGGGTGTGGACAAAAGGAGCCCTCTTCCACTATTGGTGGGAATGTAAATTGATAGAGTCACTATGGAGAACACTATGGAGTTTCCTTAAAAAATCTAGAAATAGAATTACCATCTGATCCAGCAATTCCACTTCTGGGCATATACCCAAAGAAAACCATAAATCAAAAAGGCACATTCACCACAATGTTCATTGCAGCACTATTTACAATAGCCAGGTAATGGAAGCAAACTAAATGCCCAAAGACAGATGAATGGATAAAGATGGGGTACATATATAAAATGGAATATTACTCGGCCATAAAAAGGAATGAATCTGGGTCATTTGTAGAGACATCGATGGATCTAGAGACAGTCATACAGAATGAAGTAAGTCAGAAAGGGGAAAACAAATATTGTATATTAATGCATATATGTGGAACCTAAAAAATGGTACAGATGAACTGGTTTGCAGGGAAGAAATAGAGACACAGAGGTAGAGAACAAACGTATGGACACCAAGTGTGGGAAGCCATGGGGTGGTGGTGGTGGGACGAGTTGGGAGATTGAGATTGACCTGTATACATGTATATGCATAAAATACATAACTAATAATAAACCGCTGTATAAAAAAGTAAATAAAATTAAATTTCAAAATGTTAAAATATAAAATTTAAAAATAAAACAGAAAAAAGCTCTTCCCTTCACACAGATGTATTTATAGGAATAAATTATTTCCATGCTTATATCTATAAATACATAAAAGAGGAATAAAAGCTAACTTGAACCATAAACGAAGAAAAACCTGAACCGACCAGTTATACAGAGAAAAACACTATCAGGGCACTTGCTCCAACGGTAAACAATATTGAAATTGTTCAGAGGTGGGGAATCATCTCCCGTACAGCCAGCAACCCACACCCCACACAAGGAGCTTCCTCATTGCAAAGCGGGGGGACCGAGCCGAGGCATCTCTGAACAAAGGTGAGCTGAGCCCCAGGCCAGCTGTTGCTGAACTGTTCCCACCCTTCCCAGGTAAAACACCTGAATATGTACAAGGGCTTGAAAGACTAGAGGAAGGGCCGTGGAGCCACAACAGCGAGAGAACGCAGGCCAACTTGGTGCCTCCAGGCCAGCCAGGGTGGTCCTGGCCCAGGGCACTCTTCCGGAAGCTTTCCATTGTCCTGCCAGAGATACCCCACCTGTCCCGGCCCCCACTGATTTTTTCCTTCCTCACCTCTGTCCGGAGAGAAATTCCAGCGGGAGGTATGGGTGACACATCCTCTTCTTTACAGGTGGCAGCTTGGCAACTCCTGCAGAAAGGCCAGCAGAACTCCACTCACACCGGGCCACCAACAAAGCTGTGGCCCCTCACTCCCTCCCACCAGCACAGCCCCGAGACTGCTCACGGGGCAAAGAATATGGAGGCAGGCACAGCTTCAGGGGCTATTGCTGCCTGGAGCGCTGTTTATATTGACCTCAACCAGGCACACCTGGGGAGGGCCGGCCGGCAGGATAAGGCTGCCCACGTCAGCTAATCCACAACCCTCAGGGAATCACAGTGTTGAAAATGGACCTCGCTAAAGCAGAATAGAAGCCAAGGAAAAAAAGGACACAATGCCATTTGCAGCACCGTAGATGAGCCTAGAGGTTATCACATGACTTGTAGTAAGTCAGAAAGTGAAAGACACATATCGTATCATATCACTTATAGGTGTTACCTAAAAATGGATACCAGGGCAGATATTTCCACGGAGAAGGGCAATCACAGATTCATTAAACAAACTTATGGTTCACCAATGGAAAGGTGTGAGGATGGGTTTCATTACGATATTGGGGTTAACAGACATATACAAACACAGGTGACATATATAATCACCTAAGACCTACGGAATACAAAGAGAGGACTACTCAACATTCTGTCTTAACGTACATGGGCAAAGGATCCCAGGAAGAACAGACATCTGTATATGTGTCAAAGAACCACATCTTCCACACCTACAACAAGCCAAGCATTGTAATCAAACTTGCTGTAATAAAAAATAAAAAATTAAATTAAAAACACGAACAAGAAGTAGTGAGACAAACTTGAGGGGCTTTCTCCTGGCACATTCCATTCTAAATTCCAATCTAGAACAAGACTTCCATTGAGGCTCTGTTGCACTAATAACCTGATTTGAAAGAGAGAACTGCTGCCACCTTGTGGCCGTTTCACACAACAGCAGCTTTAATCCCAGCGCTAAAGGTCAGTTGATATTCAAAATCATTGCAGGCCTGTAAATGACACCTGCCCTGAAAACAAATCCTGGGGTCACATATCGACCAAAAAATTCAAAGGACGTCCATATTTCAAAACGACCGTTTCAAAAGCCATATTTTACGCACATTAGTGTTCTGCTTCTTTGTCTTTCTTTCTTTTTTGGTTAAAAACACGGGAATGGAAAAAGGCATCCCTCAGAAGGGGCGAAAATAGTTGCAAACGAATCAATGGACAAAGGTTTAATCTCCAATATATATAAACAGCTCATGCAGCTTAATATTAAAAAAACAAACAACCCAATACAAACATGGGCAGAATATCTAAAGAGACGTTTCTTCAAAGAAGACACAGAGATGGCTAAGACACACATGAAAAGCTGCTCAAGAGCACTAATTATTAGAGAAATGCAAATCAAAACTACAATGAGGTATCACCTCACACCTGTTAGAATCAGCATCATCAGAAAATCTACAGACAACAAATTCTGGGGAGGGTGTGGACAAAAGGAGCCCTCCTCCACTATTGTTGGGAATGTAAATTGATACAGTCACTATGGAGAACAGTATGGAGTTTCCTTAAAAAACCTACAAATAGAAACCTTGACTTTCCCTAACCCTAACCATAGGCTGGAACGGAAACCTACCACCAACCGTGCACCTTATCTACGCGGTACACTAATCCTAATCCGTACGCTGGCACTAACCGGTGAGTCAACATGTACCCTGACACTAACACGTTTCCGTACCCTCAGCTGTGCCCCAAACCTTGCCGTTGCCTATCCTTAACCTTAGCCCGGAACAGAAACCTACCATCAGCCCTACACCTTACCCTAAGCCGTACCCTAATCCTAATCCATACGTCAACACGTACCCTGACCCTAACACGTTTCCGTACCCTCACCTCTGCCATAAACCTTGCCATTCCCTTACCTTAACCCTAGCCCGGAACGGAAAACTACCACCAACCCTACACCTTACCTTACACCATACCCTAATCCTAATTCGTATGCTGACACTAACCTGTGCATCAACACGTACCCTGACCCTAACACGTTTCGTACCCTCACCTGTGCCCTAAACTTTGCCAGTCCCTAAACATAACCCTAGACTGGAACGGAAACCTACCACCAACCCTACACCTTACTCTATGCGGTACCCTAATCCTCATGCGTACGCTCACACTAACCCGTGAGTCAACACGTACCCTGAACCTAACACAATTCCGTACCATCACCTGTGCCCTATACCTTGCAATTCGCTATCCCTAACCCTACACCGGAATGTAAACCTACCGCCATCCGTACACCTTACTGTACGCCGTACCCTAATCCTAATGCGTACGATGACACTATTCCATGCATCAACATGCACCATGAACCTAACACGTTTCTGTACCCTCACCTGTGCCCTAAGCCTTGCCGTTCACTAACCCTAACACTAGCCCTGAACTGAAACCCACCACCAGCCCTACACCATACCCTATGCCTTACCCTACTCCTGGCCTGTATGCTGGCACTGACCCGTGCGTCAGCACGTAGCCTGCCTCACCCAAGTTCCGTACCCTCACCTGTGCCCTTAGCCTTGCTGTTCCCTAACCCTAACCCTAGCCCAGAACGGAAACCCACCACCAGCCCTACACCTTACCCTACGCCGTACCGTACTCCTGGCCCATACGCTGGCACTGACCCATGCGTCAGCAGGTAGCCTGACCCTCCCACGTTTCCGTACCCTCACCTGTGCCCTAAAACTTGACGTTCCCTAACCCTAATCAAACCCCGGAATGGACACCCACCACCAGTCTTACACCCTACCCTACGCCGTACCCTACTCCTGGTCCACACCCTGGCACTGACCCGTGCTTCAGCATGTAGCCTGACCCTCCCACGTTTCCGTACCCTCACCTGTGCCCTAAGCCTTGCCGTTCCCTAACCCTAACCCTACACTTTACCCTACGCCATACCCTATTCCTGGGCCGTACGCTGGCACTGACACTTGCGTCAGCACGTAGCCTGACCCTCCCACGTTTCTGTACCCTCACCTGTGCCCTAAGCCTTGCCATTCCCTAACCCTAACCCTAGCCGGAAACGGAAACCCACCACCAGCCCTACACCTTACCCTACGCCGTACCCTAATTCTGGCGCGTACGCTGGCACTGACCCGTGTGTCAGCACGTAGCGTGCCTCTCCCTCGTTTCAGTACCCTTACCTGTGCCCTAAGCCTTGCCGTTCCCTAACCCTAACCCGGAACAGAAACCCACCAACAGCCCTACACCTTACCCTACTCCGTACCCTAATCCTGGCCCGTACACTGGCACTGAAACGTGCGTCAGCACATAGCCTGACCCTCCCACGTTTCTGTACCCTCAGCTGTGCCCTAAGCCTTGCCGTTCCCTAACCCTAACCCTAGCGCGGAATGGAAACCCACAACTAGCCCTACACCATACTTTACTCCAGACCCGTACGCTGGCACTGACACGTTTGTCAGCACGTAGCCTGCCTCTCCCACGTGTCCCTATGCTCACCTGTTCCCTAAACCTTGCCGTTCCCTAACCCTAACCCTAGCCCGGAACGGAAACCCACCACCAGCCCTACACGTTACCCTATGATGTACCCTACTCCTGGCCCTTACGCTGGCACTGACACGTGCGTCAGCACACAGCCTGACCATCCCACGATCCTCCCAATACAGAAATGGGCAGAAGATCTCAAGAGACGTTTCTTCAAAGAAGACACAGAGATGGCCAAGGCGCACATGAGAAGCTGCTCAAGAGCACTAATTATTAGAGAAATGCAAATCAAAACTACAATGAGGTATCACCTCACACCTGTTAGAATCGGCATCATCAGAAAATCTACAAACAACAAATTCTGGGGAGGGTGTGGACAAAAGGAGCCCTCTTCCACTATTGGTGGGAATGTAAATTGATAGAGTCACTATGGAGAACACTATGGAGTTTCCTTAAAAAATCTAGAAATAGAATTACCATCTGATCCAGCAATTCCACTTCTGGGCATATACCCAAAGAAAACCATAAATCAAAAAGGCACATTCACCACAATGTTCATTGCAGCACTATTTACAATAGCCAGGTAATGGAAGCAAACTAAACGCCCAAAGACAGATGAATGGATAAAGATGGGGTACATATATAAAATGGAATATTACTCGGCCATAAAAAGGAATGAATCTGGGTCATTTGTAGAGACATCGATGGATCTAGAGACAGTCATACAGAATGAAGTAAGTCAGAAAGGGGAAAACAAATATTGTATATTAATGCATATATGTGGAACCTAAAAAATGGTACAGATGAACTGGTTTGCAGGGAAGAAATAGAGACACAGAGGTAGAGAACAAACGTATGGACACCAAGTGTGGGAAGCCATGGGGTGGTGGTGGTGGGACGAGTTGGGAGATTGAGATTGACCTGTATACATGTATATGCATAAAATACATAACTAATAATAACCCGCTGTATAAAAAAGTAAATAAAATTAAATTTCAAAATGTTAAAATATAAAATTTAAAAATAAAACAGAAAAAAGCTCTTCCCTTCACACAGATGTATTTATAGGAATAAATTATTTCCATGCTTATATCTATAAATACATAAAAGAGGAATAAAAGCTAACTTGAACCATAAACGAAGAAAAACCTGAACCGACCAGTTATACAGAGAAAAACACTATCAGGGCACTTGCTCCAACGGTAAACAATATTGAAATTGTTCAGAGGTGGGGAATCATCTCCCGTACAGCCAGCAACCCACACCCCACACAAGGAGCTTCCTCATTGCAAAGCGGGGGGACCGAGCCGAGGCATCTCTGAACAAAGGTGAGCTGAGCCCCAGGCCAGCTGTTGCTGAACTGTTCCCACCCTTCCCAGGTAAAACACCTGAATATGTACAAGGGCTTGAAAGACTAGAGGAAGGGCCGTGGAGCCACAACAGCGAGAGAACGCAGGCCAACTTGGTGCCTCCAGGCCAGTCAGGGTGGTCCTGGCCCAGGGCACTCTTCCGGAAGCTTTCCATTGTCCTGCCAGAGATACCCCACCTGTCCCGGCCCCCACTGATTTTTTCCTTCCTCACCTCTGTCCGGAGAGAAATTCCAGCGGGATGTATGGGTGACACATCCTCTTCTTTACAGGTGGCAGCTTGGCAACTCCTGCAGAAAGGCCAGCAGAACTCCACTCACACCGGGCCACCAACAAAGCTGTGGCCCCTCACTCCCTCCCACCAGCACAGCCCCGAGACTGCTCACGGGGCAAAGAATATGGAGGCAGGCACAGCTTCAGGGGCTATTGCTGCCTGGAGCGCTGTTTATATTGACCTCAACCAGGCACACCTGGGGAGGGCCGGCCGGCAGGATAAGGCTGCCCACGTCAGCTAATCCACAACCCTCAGGGAATCACAGTGTTGAAAATGGACCTCGCTAAAGCAGAATAGAAGCCAAGGAAAAAAAGGACACAATGCCATTTGCAGCACCGTAGATGAGCCTAGAGGTTATCACATGACTTGTAGTAAGTCAGAAAGTGAAAGACACATATCGTATCATATCACTTATAGGTGTTACCTAAAAATGGATACCAGGGCAGATATTTCCACGGAGAAGGGCAATCACAGATTCATTAAACAAACTTATGGTTCACCAATGGAAAGGTGTGAGGATGGGTTTCATTACGATATTGGGGTTAACAGACATATACAAACACAGGTGACATATATAATCACCTAAGACCTACGGAATACAAAGAGAGGACTACTCAACATTCTGTCTTAACGTACATGGGCAAAGGATCCCAGGAAGAACAGACATCTGTATATGTGTAAAAGAACCACATCTTCCACACCTACAACAAGCCAAGCATTGTAATCAAACTTGCTGTAATAAAAAATAAAAAATTAAATTAAAAACACGAACAAGAAGTAGTGAGACAAACTTGAGGGGCTTTCTCCTGGCACATTCCATTCTAAATTCCAATCTAGAACAAGACTTCCATTGAGGCTCTGTTGCACTAATAACCTGATTTGAAAGAGAGAACTGCTGCCACCTTGTGGCCGTTTCACACAACAGCAGCTTTAATCCCAGCGCTAAAGGTCAGTTGATATTCAAAATCATTGCAGGCCTGTAAATGACACCTGCCCTGAAAACAAATCCTGGGGTCACATATCGACCAAAAAATTCAAAGGACGTCCATATTTCAAAACGACCGTTTCAAAAGCCATATTTTACGCACATTAGTGTTCTGCTTCTTTGTCTTTCTTTCTTTTTTGGTTAAAAACACGGGAATGGAAAAAGGCATCCCTCAGAAGGGGCGAAAATAGTTGCAAACGAATCAATGGACAAAGGTTTAATCTCCAATATATATAAACAGCTCATGCAGCTTAATATTAAAAAAACAAACAACCCAATACAAACATGGGCAGAATATCTAAAGAGACGTTTCTTCAAAGAAGACACAGAGATGGCTAAGACGCACATGAAAAGCTGCTCAAGAGCACTAATTATTAGAGAAATGCAAATCAAAACTACAATGAGGTATCACCTCACACCTGTTAGAATCAGCATCATCAGAAAATCTACAGACAACAAATTCTGGGGAGGGTGTGGACAAAAGGAGCCCTCCTCCACTATTGTTGGGAATGTAAATTGATACAGTCACTATGGAGAACAGTATGGAGTTTCCTTAAAAAACCTACAAATAGAAACCTTGACTTTCCCTAACCCTAACCATAGGCTGGAACGGAAACCTACCACCAACCGTGCACCTTATCTACGCGGTACACTAATCCTAATCCGTACGCTGGCACTAACCGGTGAGTCAACATGTACCCTGACACTAACACGTTTCCGTACCCTCAGCTGTGCCCCAAACCTTGCCGTTGCCTATCCTTAACCTTAGCCCGGAACAGAAACCTACCATCAGCCCTACACCTTACCCTAAGCCGTACCCTAATCCTAATCCATACGTCAACACGTACCCTGACCCTAACACGTTTCCGTACCCTCACCTCTGCCATAAACCTTGCCGTTCCCTTACCTTAACCCTAGCCCGGAACGGAAAACTACCACCAACCCTACACCTTACCTTACGCCATACCCTAATCCTAATTCGTATGCTGACACTAACCTGTGCATCAACACGTACCCTGACCCTAACACGTTTCGTACCCTCACCTGTGCCCTAAACTTTGCCAGTCCCTAAACATAACCCTAGACTGGAACGGAAACCTACCACCAACCCTACACCTTACTCTATGCGGTACCCTAATCCTCATGCGTACGCTCACACTAACCCGTGAGTCAACACGTACCCTGAACCTAACACAATTCCGTACCATCACCTGTGCCCTATACCTTGCAATTCGCTATCCCTAACCCTACACCGGAATGTAAACCTACCGCCATCCGTACACCTTACTGTACGCCGTACCCTAATCCTAATGCGTACGATGACACTATTCCATGCATCAACATGCACCATGAACCTAACACGTTTCTGTACCCTCACCTGTGCCCTAAGCCTTGCCGTTCACTAACCCTAACCCTAGCCCTGAACTGAAACCCACCACCAGCCCTACACCATACCCTATGCCTTACCCTACTCCTGGCCTGTATGCTGGCACTGACCCGTGCGTCAGCACGTAGCCTGCCTCACCCAAGTTCCGTACCCTCACCTGTGCCCTTAGCCTTGCTGTTCCCTAACCCTAACCCTAGCCCAGAACGGAAACCCACCACCAGCCCTACACCTTACCCTACGCCGTACCGTACTCCTGGCCCATACGCTGGCACTGACCCATGCGTCAGCAGGTAGCCTGACCCTCCCACGTTTCCGTACCCTCACCTGTGCCCTAAAACTTGACGTTCCCTAACCCTAATCAAACCCCGGAATGGACACCCACCACCAGTCTTACACCCTACCCTACGCCGTACCCTACTCCTGGTCCACACCCTGGCACTGACCCGTGCTTCAGCATGTAGCCTGACCCTCCCACGTTTCCGTACCCTCACCTGTGCCCTAAGCCTTGCCGTTCCCTAACCCTAACCCTACACTTTACCGTACGCCATACCCTATTCCTGGGCCGTACGCTGGCACTGACACTTGCGTCAGCACGTAGCCTGACCCTCCCACGTTTCTGTACCCTCACCTGTGCCCTAAGCCTTGCCATTCCCTAACCCTAACCCTAGCCGGAAACGGAAACCCACCACCAGCCCTACACCTTACCCTACGCCGTACCCTACTCCTGGGCCGTACACTGGAACTGACCCTTGTGTAAGCACGTAGCCTGCCACTCCCATGTTTCCATACCCTCACCTGTGCCCTAAGCCTTGCCGATCCCTAACCCTAACCCTACCCTGGAACAGAAACCCACCACCAGCCCTACACCTTACCCTACGCCGTACCCTAATTCTGGCGCGTACGCTGGCACTGACCCGTGTGTCAGCACGTAGCGTGCCTATCCCTCGTTTCAGTACCCTTACCTGTGCCCTAAGCCTTGCCGTTCCCTAACCCTAACCCGGAACAGAAACCCACCAACAGCCCTACACCTTACCCTACTCCGTACCCTAATCCTGGCCCGTACACTGGCACTGAAACGTGCGTCAGCACATAGCCTGACACTCCCACGTTTCTGTACCCTCAGCTGTGCCCTAAGCCTTGCCGTTCCCTAACCCTAACCCTAGCGCGGAATGGAAACCCACAACTAGCCCTACACCATACTTTACTCCAGACCCGTACGCTGGCACTGACACGTTTGTCAGCACGTAGCCTGCCTCTCCCACGTGTCCCTATGCTCACCTGTTCCCTAAACCTTGCCGTTCCCTAACCCTAACCCTAGCCCGGAACGGAAACCCACCACCAGCCCTACACGTTACCCTATGATGTACCCTACTCCTGGCCCTTACGCTGGCACTGACACGTGCGTCAGCACACAGCCTGACCATCCCACGATCCTCCCAATACAGAAATGGGCAGAAGATCTCAAGAGACGTTTCTTCAAAGAAGACACAGAGATGGCCAAGGCGCACATGAGAAGCTGCTCAAGAGCACTAATTATTAGAGAAATGCAAATCAAAACTACAATGAGGTATCACCTCACACCTGTTAGAATCGGCATCATCAGAAAATCTACAAACAACAAATTCTGGGGAGGGTGTGGACAAAAGGAGCCCTCTTCCACTATTGGTGGGAATGTAAATTGATAGAGTCACTATGGAGAACACTATGGAGTTTCCTTAAAAAATCTAGAAATAGAATTACCATCTGATCCAGCAATTCCACTTCTGGGCATATACCCAAAGAAAACCATAAATCAAAAAGGCACATTCACCACAATGTTCATTGCAGCACTATTTACAATAGCCAGGTAATGGAAGCAAACTAAACGCCCAAAGACAGATGAATGGATAAAGATGGGGTACATATATAAAATGGAATATTACTCGGCCATAAAAAGGAATGAATCTGGGTCATTTGTAGAGACATCGATGGATCTAGAGACAGTCATACAGAATGAAGTAAGTCAGAAAGGGGAAAACAAATATTGTATATTAATGCATATATGTGGAACCTAAAAAATGGTACAGATGAACTGGTTTGCAGGGAAGAAATAGAGACACAGAGGTAGAGAACAAACGTATGGACACCAAGTGTGGGAAGCCATGGGGTGGTGGTGGTGGGACGAGTTGGGAGATTGAGATTGACCTGTATACATGTATATGCATAAAATACATAACTAATAATAACCCGCTGTATAAAAAAGTAAATAAAATTAAATTTCAAAATGTTAAAATATAAAATTTAAAAATAAAACAGAAAAAAGCTCTTCCCTTCACACAGATGTATTTATAGGAATAAATTATTTCCATGCTTATATCTATAAATACATAAAAGAGGAATAAAAGCTAACTTGAACCATAAACGAAGAAAAACCTGAACCGACCAGTTATACAGAGAAAAACACTATCAGGGCACTTGCTCCAACGGTAAACAATATTGAAATTGTTCAGAGGTGGGGAATCATCTCCCGTACAGCCAGCAACCCACACCCCACACAAGGAGCTTCCTCATTGCAAAGCGGGGGGAACGAGCCGAGGCATCTCTGAACAAAGGTGAGCTGAGCCCCAGGCCAGCTGTTGCTGAACTGTTCCCACCCTTCCCAGGGAAAACACCTGAATATGTACAAGGGCTTGAAAGACTAGAGGAAGGGCCGTGGAGCCACAACAGCGAGAGAACGCAGGCCAACTTGGTGCCTCCAGGCCAGCCAGGGTGGTCCTGGCCCGGGGCACTCTTCCGGAAGCTTTCCATTGTCCTGCCAGAGATACCCCACCTGTTCCGGCCCCCACTGATTTTTTCCTTCCTCACCTCTGTCCGGAGAGAAATTCCAGCGGGAGGTATGGGTGACACATCCTCTTCTTTACAGGTGGCAGCTTGGCAACTCCTGCAGAAAGGCCAGCAGAACTCCACTCACACCGGGCCACCAACAAAGCTGTGGCCCCTCACTCCCTCCCACCAGCACAGCCCCGAGACTGCTCACGGGGCAAAGAATATGGAGGCAGGCACAGCTTCAGGGGCTATTGCTGCCTGGAGCGCTGTTTATATTGACCTCAACCAGGCACACCTGGGGAGGGCCGGCCGGCAGGATAAGGCTGCCCACGTCAGCTAATCCACAACCCTCAGGGAATCACAGTGTTGAAAATGGACCTCGCTAAAGCAGAATAGAAGCCAAGGAAAAAAAGGACACAATGCCATTTGCAGCACCGTAGATGAGCCTAGAGGTTATCACATGACTTGTAGTAAGTCAGAAAGTGAAAGACACATATCGTATCATATCACTTATAGGTGTTACCTAAAAATGGATACCAGGGCAGATATTTCCACGGAGAAGGGCAATCACAGATTCATTAAACAAACTTATGGTTCACCAATGGAAAGGTGTGAGGATGGGTTTCATTACGATATTGGGGTTAACAGACATATACAAACACAGGTGACATATATAATCACCTAAGACCTACGGAATACAAAGAGAGGACTACTCAACATTCTGTCTTAACGTACATGGGCAAAGGATCCCAGGAAGAACAGACATCTGTATATGTGTCAAAGAACCACATCTTCCACACCTACAACAAGCCAAGCATTGTAATCAAACTTGCTGTAATAAAAAATAAAAAATTAAATTAAAAACACGAACAAGAAGTAGTGAGACAAACTTGAGGGGCTTTCTCCTGGCACATTCCATTCTAAATTCCAATCTAGAACAAGACTTCCATTGAGGCTCTGTTGCACTAATAACCTGATTTGAAAGAGAGAACTGCTGCCACCTTGTGGCCGTTTCACACAACAGCAGCTTTAATCCCAGCGCTAAAGGTCAGTTGATATTCAAAATCATTGCAGGCCTGTAAATGACACCTGCCCTGAAAACAAATCCTGGGGTCACATATCGACCAAAAAATTCAAAGGACGTCCATATTTCAAAACGACCGTTTCAAAAGCCATATTTTACGCACATTAGTGTTCTGCTTCTTTGTCTTTCTTTCTTTTTTGGTTAAAAACACGGGAATGGAAAAAGGCATCCCTCAGAAGGGGCGAAAATAGTTGCAAACGAATCAATGGACAAAGGTTTAATCTCCAATATATATAAACAGCTCATGCAGCTTAATATTAAAAAAACAAACAACCCAATACAAACATGGGCAGAATATCTAAAGAGACGTTTCTTCAAAGAAGACACAGAGATGGCTAAGACGCACATGAAAAGCTGCTCAAGAGCACTAATTATTAGAGAAATGCAAATCAAAACTACAATGAGGTATCACCTCACACCTGTTAGAATCAGCATCATCAGAAAATCTACAGACAACAAATTCTGGGGAGGGTGTGGACAAAAGGAGCCCTCCTCCACTATTGTTGGGAATGTAAATTGATACAGTCACTATGGAGAACAGTATGGAGTTTCCTTAAAAAACCTACAAATAGAAACCTTGACTTTCCCTAACCCTAACCATAGGCTGGAACGGAAACCTACCACCAACCGTGCACCTTATCTACGCGGTACACTAATCCTAATCCGTACGCTGGCACTAACCGGTGAGTCAACATGTACCCTGACACTAACACGTTTCCGTACCCTCAGCTGTGCCCCAAACCTTGCCGTTGCCTATCCTTAACCTTAGCCCGGAACAGAAACCTACCATCAGCCCTACACCTTACCCTAAGCCGTACCCTAATCCTAATCCATACGTCAACACGTACCCTGACCCTAACACGTTTCCGTACCCTCACCTCTGCCATAAACCTTGCCGTTCCCTTACCTTAACCCTAGCCCGGAACGGAAAACTACCACCAACCCTACACCTTACCTTACGCCATACCCTAATCCTAATTCGTATGCTGACACTAACCTGTGCATCAACACGTACCCTGACCCTAACACGTTTCGTACCCTCACCTGTGCCCTAAACTTTGCCAGTCCCTAAACATAACCCTAGACTGGAACGGAAACCTACCACCAACCCTACACCTTACTCTATGCGGTACCCTAATCCTCATGCGTACGCTCACACTAACCCGTGAGTCAACACGTACCCTGAACCTAACACAATTCCGTACCATCACCTGTGCCCTATACCTTGCAATTCGCTATCCCTAACCCTACACCGGAATGTAAACCTACCGCCATCCGTACACCTTACTGTACGCCGTACCCTAATCCTAATGCGTACGATGACACTATTCCATGCATCAACATGCACCATGAACCTAACACGTTTCTGTACCCTCACCTGTGCCCTAAGCCTTGCCGTTCACTAACCCTAACCCTAGCCCTGAACTGAAACCCACCACCAGCCCTACACCATACCCTATGCCTTACCCTACTCCTGGCCTGTATGCTGGCACTGACCCGTGCGTCAGCACGTAGCCTGCCTCACCCAAGTTTCCGTACCCTCACCTGTGCCCTTAGCCTTGCCGTTCCCTAACCCTAACCCTAGCCCAGAACGGAAAACCACCACCAGCCCTACACCTTACCCTACGCCGTACCGTACTCCTGGCCCATACGCTGGCACTGACCCATGCGTCAGCAGGTAGCCTGACCCTCCCACGTTTCCGTACCCTCACCTGTGCCCTAAAACTTGACGTTCCCTAACCCTAATCAAACCCCGGAATGGACACCCACCACCAGTCTTACACCTTACCCTACGCCGTACCCTACTCCTGGTCCACACCCTGGCACTGACCCGTGCTTCAGCATGTAGCCTGACCCTCCCACGTTTCCGTACCCTCACCTGTGCCCTAAGCCTTGCCGTTCCCTAACCCTAACCCTACACTTTACCCTACGCCATACCCTATTCCTGGGCCGTACGCTGGCACTGACACTTGCGTCAGCACGTAGCCTGACCCTCCCACGTTTCTGTACCCTCACCTGTGCCCTAAGCCTTGCCATTCCCTAACCCTAACCCTAGCCGGAAACGGAAACCCACCACCAGCCCTACACCTTACCCTACGCCGTACCCTACTCCTGGGCCGTACACTGGAACTGACCCTTGTGTAAGCACGTAGCCTGCCACTCCCATGTTTCCATACCCTCACCTGTGCCCTAAGCCTTGCCGATCCCTAACCCTAACCCTACCCTGGAACAGAAACCCACCACCAGCCCTACACCTTACCCTACGCCGTACCCTAATTCTGGCGCGTACGCTGGCACTGACCCGTGTGTCAGCACGTAGCGTGCCTCTCCCTCGTTTCAGTACCCTTACCTGTGCCCTAAGCCTTGCCGTTCCCTAACCCTAACCCGGAACAGAAACCCACCAACAGCCCTACACCTTACCCTACTCCGTACCCTAATCCTGGCCCGTACACTGGCACTGAAACGTGCGTCAGCACATAGCCTGACCCTCCCACGTTTCTGTACCCTCAGCTGTGCCCTAAGCCTTGCCGTTCCCTAACCCTAACCCTAGCGCGGAATGGAAACCCACAACTAGCCCTACACCATACTTTACTCCAGACCCGTACGCTGGCACTGACACGTTTGTCAGCACGTAGCCTGCCTCTCCCACGTGTCCCTATGCTCACCTGTTCCCTAAACCTTGCCGTTCCCTAACCCTAACCCTAGCCCGGAACGGAAACCCACCACCAGCCCTACACGTTACCCTATGATGTACCCTACTCCTGGCCCTTACGCTGGCACTGACACGTGCGTCAGCACACAGCCTGACCATCCCACGATCCTCCCAATACAGAAATGGGCAGAAGATCTCAAGAGACGTTTCTTCAAAGAAGACACAGAGATGGCCAAGGCGCACATGAGAAGCTGCTCAAGAGCACTAATTATTAGAGAAATGCAAATCAAAACTACAATGAGGTATCACCTCACACCTGTTAGAATCGGCATCATCAGAAAATCTACAAACAACAAATTCTGGGGAGGGTGTGGACAAAAGGAGCCCTCTTCCACTATTGGTGGGAATGTAAATTGATAGAGTCACTATGGAGAACACTATGGAGTTTCCTTAAAAAATCTAGAAATAGAATTACCATCTGATCCAGCAATTCCACTTCTGGGCATATACCCAAAGAAAACCATAAATCAAAAAGGCACATTCACCACAATGTTCATTGCAGCACTATTTACAATAGCCAGGTAATGGAAGCAAACTAAACGCCCAAAGACAGATGAATGGATAAAGATGGGGTACATATATAAAATGGAATATTACTCGGCCATAAAAAGGAATGAATCTGGGTCATTTGTAGAGACATCGATGGATCTAGAGACAGTCATACAGAATGAAGTAAGTCAGAAAGGGGAAAACAAATATTGTATATTAATGCATATATGTGGAACCTAAAAAATGGTACAGATGAACTGGTTTGCAGGGAAGAAATAGAGACACAGAGGTAGAGAACAAACGTATGGACACCAAGTGTGGGAAGCCATGGGGTGGTGGTGGTGGGACGAGTTGGGAGATTGAGATTGACCTGTATACATGTATATGCATAAAATACATAACTAATAATAACCCGCTGTATAAAAAAGTAAATAAAATTAAATTTCAAAATGTTAAAATATAAAATTTAAAAATAAAACAGAAAAAAGCTCTTCCCTTCACACAGATGTATTTATAGGAATAAATTATTTCCATGCTTATATCTATAAATACATAAAAGAGGAATAAAAGCTAACTTGAACCATAAACGAAGAAAAACCTGAACCGACCAGTTATACAGAGAAAAACACTATCAGGGCACTTGCTCCAATGGTAAACAATATTGAAATTGTTCAGAGGTGGGGAATCATCTCCCGTACAGCCAGCAACCCACACCCCACACAAGGAGCTTCCTCATTGCAAAGCGGGGGGACCGAGCCGAGGCATCTCTGAACAAAGGTGAGCTGAGCCCCAGGCCAGCTGTTGCTGAACTGTTCCCACCCTTCCCAGGTAAAACACCTGAATATGTACAAGGGCTTGAAAGACTAGAGGAAGGGCCGTGGAGCCACAACAGCGAGAGAACGCAGGCCAACTTGGTGCCTCCAGGCCAGCCAGGGTGGTCCTGGCCCAGGGCACTCTTCCGGAAGCTTTCCATTGTCCTGCCAGAGATACCCCACCTGTCCCGGCCCCCACTGATTTTTTCCTTCCTCACCTCTGTCCGGAGAGAAATTCCAGCGGGAGGTATGGGTGACACATCCTCTTCTTTACAGGTGGCAGCTTGGCAACTCCTGCAGAAAGGCCAGCAGAACTCCACTCACACCGGGCCACCAACAAAGCTGTGGCCCCTCACTCCCTCCCACCAGCACAGCCCCGAGACTGCTCACGGGGCAAAGAATATGGAGGCAGGCACAGCTTCAGGGGCTATTGCTGCCTGGAGCGCTGTTTATATTGACCTCAACCAGGCACACCTGGGGAGGGCCGGCCGGCAGGATAAGGCTGCCCACGTCAGCTAATCCACAACCCTCAGGGAATCACAGTGTTGAAAATGGACCTCGCTAAAGCAGAATAGAAGCCAAGGAAAAAAAGGACACAATGCCATTTGCAGCACCGTAGATGAGCCTAGAGGTTATCACATGACTTGTAGTAAGTCAGAAAGTGAAAGACACATATCGTATCATATCACTTATAGGTGTTACCTAAAAATGGATACCAGGGCAGATATTTCCACGGAGAAGGGCAATCACAGATTCATTAAACAAACTTATGGTTCACCAATGGAAAGGTGTGAGGATGGGTTTCATTACGATATTGGGGTTAACAGACATATACAAACACAGGTGACATATATAATCACCTAAGACCTACGGAATACAAAGAGAGGACTACTCAACATTCTGTCTTAACGTACATGGGCAAAGGATCCCAGGAAGAACAGACATCTGTATATGTGTAAAAGAACCACATCTTCCACACCTACAACAAGCCAAGCATTGTAATCAAACTTGCTGTAATAAAAAATAAAAAATTAAATTAAAAACACGAACAAGAAGTAGTGAGACAAACTTGAGGGGCTTTCTCCTGGCACATTCCATTCTAAATTCCAATCTAGAACAAGACTTCCATTGAGGCTCTGTTGCACTAATAACCTGATTTGAAAGAGAGAACTGCTGCCACCTTGTGGCCGTTTCACACAACAGCAGCTTTAATCCCAGCGCTAAAGGTCAGTTGATATTCAAAATCATTGCAGGCCTGTAAATGACACCTGCCCTGAAAACAAATCCTGGGGTCACATATCGACCAAAAAATTCAAAGGACGTCCATATTTCAAAACGACCGTTTCAAAAGCCATATTTTACGCACATTAGTGTTCTGCTTCTTTGTCTTTCTTTCTTTTTTGGTTAAAAACACGGGAATGGAAAAAGGCATCCCTCAGAAGGGGCGAAAATAGTTGCAAACGAATCAATGGACAAAGGTTTAATCTCCAATATATATAAACAGCTCATGCAGCTTAATATTAAAAAAACAAACAACCCAATACAAACATGGGCAGAATATCTAAAGAGACGTTTCTTCAAAGAAGACACAGAGATGGCTAAGACGCACATGAAAAGCTGCTCAAGAGCACTAATTATTAGAGAAATGCAAATCAAAACTACAATGAGGTATCACCTCACACCTGTTAGAATCAGCATCATCAGAAAATCTACAGACAACAAATTCTGGGGAGGGTGTGGACAAAAGGAGCCCTCCTCCACTATTGTTGGGAATGTAAATTGATACAGTCACTATGGAGAACAGTATGGAGTTTCCTTAAAAAACCTACAAATAGAAACCTTGACTTTCCCTAACCCTAACCATAGGCTGGAAAGGAAACCTACCACCAACCGTGCACCTTATCTACGCGGTACACTAATCCTAATCCGTACGCTGGCACTAACCGGTGAGTCAACATGTACCCTGACACTAACACGTTTCCGTACCCTCAGCTGTGCCCCAAACCTTGCCGTTGCCTATCCTTAACCTTAGCCCGGAACAGAAACCTACCATCAGCCCTACACCTTACCCTAAGCCGTACCCTAATCCTAATCCATACGTCAACACGTACCCTGACCCTAACACGTTTCCGTACCCTCACCTCTGCCATAAACCTTGCCGTTCCCTTACCTTAACCCTAGCCCGGAACGGAAAACTACCACCAACCCTACACCTTACCTTACGCCATACCCTAATCCTAATTCGTATGCTGACACTAACCTGTGCATCAACACGTACCCTGACCCTAACACGTTTCGTACCCTCACCTGTGCCCTAAACTTTGCCAGTCCCTAAACATAACCCTAGACTGGAACGGAAACCTACCACCAACCCTACACCTTACTCTATGCGGTACCCTAATCCTCATGCGTACGCTCACACTAACCCGTGAGTCAACACGTACCCTGAACCTAACACAATTCCGTACCATCACCTGTGCCCTATACCTTGCAATTCGCTGTCCCTAACCCTACACCGGAATGTAAACCTACCGCCATCCGTACACCTTACTCTACGCCGTACCCTAATCCTAATGCGTACGATGACACTATTCCATGCATCAACATGCACCATGAACCTAACACGTTTCTGTACCCTCACCTGTGCCCTAAGCCTTGCCGTTCACTAACCCTAACCCTAGCCCTGAACTGAAACCCACCACCAGCCCTACACCATACCCTATGCCTTACCCTACTCCTGGCCTGTATGCTGGCACTGACCCGTGCGTCAGCACGTAGCCTGCCTCACCCAAGTTCCGTACCCTCACCTGTGCCCTTAGCCTTGCCGTTCCCTAACCCTAACCCTAGCCCAGAACGGAAACCCACCACCAGCCCTACACCTTACCCTACGCCGTACCGTACTCCTGGCCCATACGCTGTCACTGACCCATGCGTCAGCAGGTAGCCTGACCCTCCCACGTTTCCGTACCCTCACCTGTGCCCTAAAACTTGACGTTCCCTAACCCTAATCAAACCCCGGAATGGACACCCACCACCAGTCTTACACCCTACCCTACGCCGTACCCTACTCCTGGTCCACACCCTGGCACTGACCCGTGCTTCAGCATGTAGCCTGACCCTCCCACGTTTCCGTACCCTCACCTGTGCCCTAAGCCTTGCCGTTCCCTAACCCTAACCCTACACTTTACCCTACGCCATACCCTATTCCTGGGCCGTACGCTGGCACTGACACTTGCGTCAGCACGTAGCCTGACCCTCCCACGTTTCTG
Organism: Mesoplodon bidens; assembly: GCF_964165515.1. Classification (NCBI taxonomy): domain Eukaryota; kingdom Metazoa; phylum Chordata; class Mammalia; order Artiodactyla; family Ziphiidae; genus Mesoplodon; species Mesoplodon bidens. The sequence goes on from NW_027671848.1 coordinate 107,483, forward strand.
TACCCTCACCTGTGCCCTAAGCCTTGCCATTCCCTAACCCTAACCCTAGCCGGAAACGGAAACCCACCACCAGCCCTACACCTTACCCTACGCCGTACCCTACTCCTGGGCCGTACACTGGAACTGACCCTTGTGTAAGCACGTAGCCTGCCACTCCCATGTTTCCATACCCTCACCTGTGCCCTAAGCCTTGCCGATCCCTAACCCTAACCCTACCCTGGAACAGAAACCCACCACCAGCCCTACACCTTACCCTACGCCGTACCCTAATTCTGGCGCGTACGCTGGCACTGACCCGTGTGTCAGCACGTAGCGTGCCTCTCCCTCGTTTCAGTACCCTTACCTGTGCCCTAAGCCTTGCCGTTCCCTAACCCTAACCCGGAACAGAAACCCACCAACAGCCCTACACCTTACCCTACTCCGTACCCTAATCCTGGCCCGTACACTGGCACTGAAACGTGCGTCAGCACATAGCCTGACCCTCCCACGTTTCTGTACCCTCAGCTGTGCCCTAAGCCTTGCCGTTCCCTAACCCTAACCCTAGCGCGGAATGGAAACCCACAACTAGCCCTACACCATACTTTACTCCAGACCCGTACGCTGGCACTGACACGTTTGTCAGCACGTAGCCTGCCTCTCCCACGTGTCCCTATGCTCACCTGTTCCCTAAACCTTGCCGTTCCCTAACCCTAACCCTAGCCCGGAACGGAAACCCACCACCAGCCCTACACGTTACCCTATGATGTACCCTACTCCTGGCCCTTACGCTGGCACTGACACGTGCGTCAGCACACAGCCTGACCATCCCACGATCCTCCCAATACAGAAATGGGCAGAAGATCTCAAGAGACGTTTCTTCAAAGAAGACACAGAGATGGCCAAGGCGCACATGAGAAGCTGCTCAAGAGCACTAATTATTAGAGAAATGCAAATCAAAACTACAATGAGGTATCACCTCACACCTGTTAGAATCGGCATCATCAGAAAATCTACAAACAACAAATTCTGGGGAGGGTGTGGACAAAAGGAGCCCTCTTCCACTATTGGTGGGAATGTAAATTGATAGAGTCACTATGGAGAACACTATGGAGTTTCCTTAAAAAATCTAGAAATAGAATTACCATCTGATCCAGCAATTCCACTTCTGGGCATATACCCAAAGAAAACCATAAATCAAAAAGGCACATTCACCACAATGTTCATTGCAGCACTATTTACAATAGCCAGGTAATGGAAGCAAACTAAATGCCCAAAGACAGATGAATGGATAAAGATGGGGTACATATATAAAATGGAATATTACTCGGCCATAAAAAGGAATGAATCTGGGTCATTTGTAGAGACATCGATGGATCTAGAGACAGTCATACAGAATGAAGTAAGTCAGAAAGGGGAAAACAAATATTGTATATTAATGCATATATGTGGAACCTAAAAAATGGTACAGATGAACTGGTTTGCAGGGAAGAAATAGAGACACAGAGGTAGAGAACAAACGTATGGACACCAAGTGTGGGAAGCCATGGGGTGGTGGTGGTGGGACGAGTTGGGAGATTGAGATTGACCTGTATACATGTATATGCATAAAATACATAACTAATAATAACCCGCTGTATAAAAAAGTAAATAAAATTAAATTTCAAAATGTTAAAATATAAAATTTAAAAATAAAACAGAAAAAAGCTCTTCCCTTCACACAGATGTATTTATAGGAATAAATTATTTCCATGCTTATATCTATAAATACATAAAAGAGGAATAAAAGCTAACTTGAACCATAAACGAAGAAAAACCTGAACCGACCAGTTATACAGAGAAAAACACTATCAGGGCACTTGCTCCAACGGTAAACAATATTGAAATTGTTCAGAGGTGGGGAATCATCTCCCGTACAGCCAGCAACCCACACCCCACACAAGGAGCTTCCTCATTGCAAAGCGGGGGGACCGAGCCGAGGCATCTCTGAACAAAGGTGAGCTGAGCCCCAGGCCAGCTGTTGCTGAACTGTTCCCACCCTTCCCAGGTAAAACACCTGAATATGTACAAGGGCTTGAAAGACTAGAGGAAGGGCCGTGGAGCCACAACAGCGAGAGAACGCAGGCCAACTTGGTGCCTCCAGGCCAGCCAGGGTGGTCCTGGCCCAGGGCACTCTTCCGGAAGCTTTCCATTGTCCTGCCAGAGATACCCCACCTGTCCCGGCCCCCACTGATTTTTTCCTTCCTCACCTCTGTCCGGAGAGAAATTCCAGCGGGAGGTATGGGTGACACATCCTCTTCTTTACAGGTGGCAGCTTGGCAACTCCTGCAGAAAGGCCAGCAGAACTCCACTCACACCGGGCCACCAACAAAGCTGTGGCCCCTCACTCCCTCCCACCAGCACAGCCCCGAGACTGCTCACGGGGCAAAGAATATGGAGGCAGGCACAGCTTCAGGGGCTATTGCTGCCTGGAGCGCTGTTTATATTGACCTCAACCAGGCACACCTGGGGAGGGCCGGCCGGCAGGATAAGGCTGCCCACGTCAGCTAATCCACAACCCTCAGGGAATCACAGTGTTGAAAATGGACCTCGCTAAAGCAGAATAGAAGCCAAGGAAAAAAAGGACACAATGCCATTTGCAGCACCGTAGATGAGCCTAGAGGTTATCACATGACTTGTAGTAAGTCAGAAAGTGAAAGACACATATCGTATCATATCACTTATAGGTGTTACCTAAAAATGGATACCAGGGCAGATATTTCCACGGAGAAGGGCAATCACAGATTCATTAAACAAACTTATGGTTCACCAATGGAAAGGTGTGAGGATGGGTTTCATTACGATATTGGGGTTAACAGACATATACAAACACAGGTGACATATATAATCACCTAAGACCTACGGAATACAAAGAGAGGACTACTCAACATTCTGTCTTAACGTACATGGGCAAAGGATCCCAGGAAGAACAGACATCTGTATATGTGTCAAAGAACCACATCTTCCACACCTACAACAAGCCAAGCATTGTAATCAAACTTGCTGTAATAAAAAATAAAAAATTAAATTAAAAACACGAACAAGAAGTAGTGAGACAAACTTGAGGGGCTTTCTCCTGGCACATTCCATTCTAAATTCCAACCTAGAACAAGACTTCCATTGAGGCTCTGTTGCACTAATAACCTGATTTGAAAGAGAGAACTGCTGCCACCTTGTGGCCGTTTCACACAACAGCAGCTTTAATCCCAGCGCTAAAGGTCAGTTGATATTCAAAATCATTGCAGGCCTGTAAATGACACCTGCCCTGAAAACAAATCCTGGGGTCACATATCGACCAAAAAATTCAAAGGACGTCCATATTTCAAAACGACCGTTTCAAAAGCCATATTTTACGCACATTAGTGTTCTGCTTCTTTGTCTTTCTTTCTTTTTTGGTTAAAAACACGGGAATGGAAAAAGGCATCCCTCAGAAGGGGCGAAAATAGTTGCAAACGAATCAATGGACAAAGGTTTAATCTCCAATATATATAAACAGCTCATGCAGCTTAATATTAAAAAAACAAACAACCCAATACAAACATGGGCAGAATATCTAAAGAGACGTTTCTTCAAAGAAGACACAGAGATGGCTAAGACGCACATGAAAAGCTGCTCAAGAGCACTAATTATTAGAGAAATGCAAATCAAAACTACAATGAGGTATCACCTCACACCTGTTAGAATCAGCATCATCAGAAAATCTACAGACAACAAATTCTGGGGAGGGTGTGGACAAAAGGAGCCCTCTTCCACTATTGTTGGGAATGTAAATTGATACAGTCACTATGGAGAACAGTATGGAGTTTCCTTAAAAAACCTACAAATAGAAACCTTGACTTTCCCTAACCCTAACCATAGGCTGGAACGGAAACCTACCACCAACCGTGCACCTTATCTACGCGGTACACTAATCCTAATCCGTACGCTGGCACTAACCGGTGAGTCAACATGTACCCTGACACTAACACGTTTCCGTACCCTCAGCTGTGCCCCAAACCTTGCCGTTGCCTATCCTTAACCTTAGCCCGGAACAGAAACCTACCATCAGCCCTACACCTTACCCTAAGCCGTACCCTAATCCTAATCCATACGTCAACACGTACCCTGACCCTAACACGTTTCCGTACCCTCACCTCTGCCATAAACCTTGCCGTTCCCTTACCTTAACCCTAGCCCGGAACGGAAAACTACCACCAACCCTACACCTTACCTTACGCCATACCCTAATCCTAATTCGTATGCTGACACTAACCTGTGCATCAACACGTACCCTGACCCTAACACGTTTCGTACCCTCACCTGTGCCCTAAACTTTGCCAGTCCCTAAACATAACCCTAGACTGGAACGGAAACCTACCACCAACCCTACACCTTACTCTATGCGGTACCCTAATCCTCATGCGTACGCTCACACTAACCCGTGAGTCAACACGTACCCTGAACCTAACACAATTCCGTACCATCACCTGTGCCCTATACCTTGCAATTCGCTATCCCTAACCCTACACCGGAATGTAAACCTACCGCCATCCGTACACCTTACTGTACGCCGTACCCTAATCCTAATGCGTACGATGACACTATTCCATGCATCAACATGCACCATGAACCTAACACGTTTCTGTACCCTCACCTGTGCCCTAAGCCTTGCCGTTCACTAACCCTAACCCTAGCCCTGAACTGAAACCCACCACCAGCCCTACACCATACCCTATGCCTTACCCTACTCCTGGCCTGTATGCTGGCACTGACCCGTGCGTCAGCACGTAGCCTGCCTCACCCAAGTTTCCGTACCCTCACCTGTGCCCTTAGCCTTGCCGTTCCCTAACCCTAACCCTAGCCCAGAACGGAAACCCACCACCAGCCCTACACCTTACCCTACGCCGTACCCTACTCCTGGCCCATACGCTGGCACTGACCCATGCGTCAGCAGGTAGCCTGACCCTCCCACGTTTCCGTACCCTCACCTGTGCCCTAAAACTTGACGTTCCCTAACCCTAATCAAACCCCGGAATGGACACCCACCACCAGTCTTACACCTTACCCTACGCCGTACCCTACTCCTGGTCCACACCCTGGCACTGACCCGTGCTTCAGCATGTAGCCTGACCCTCCCACGTTTCCGTACCCTCACCTGTGCCCTAAGCCTTGCCGTTCCCTAACCCTAACCCTACACTTTACCCTACGCCATACCCTATTCCTGGGCCGTACGCTGGCACTGACACTTGCGTCAGCACGTAGCCTGACCCTCCCACGTTTCTGTACCCTCACCTGTGCCCTAAGCCTTGCCATTCCCTAACCCTAACCCTAGCCGGAAACGGAAACCCACCACCAGCCCTACACCTTACCCTACGCCGTACCCTACTCCTGGGCCGTACACTGGAACTGACCCTTGTGTAAGCACGTAGCCTGCCACTCCCATGTTTCCATACCCTCACCTGTGCCCTAAGCCTTGCCGATCCCTAACCCTAACCCTACCCTGGAACAGAAACCCACCACCAGCCCTACACCTTACCCTACGCCGTACCCTAATTCTGGCGCGTACGCTGGCACTGACCCGTGTGTCAGCACGTAGCGTGCCTCTCCCTCGTTTCAGTACCCTTACCTGTGCCCTAAGCCTTGCCGTTCCCTAACCCTAACCCGGAACAGAAACCCACCAACAGCCCTACACCTTACCCTACTCCGTACCCTAATCCTGGCCCGTACACTGGCACTGAAACGTGCGTCAGCACATAGCCTGACCCTCCCACGTTTCTGTACCCTCAGCTGTGCCCTAAGCCTTGCCGTTCCCTAACCCTAACCCTAGCGCGGAATGGAAACCCACAACTAGCCCTACACCATACTTTACTCCAGACCCGTACGCTGGCACTGACACGTTTGTCAGCACGTAGCCTGCCTCTCCCACGTGTCCCTATGCTCACCTGTTCCCTAAACCTTGCCGTTCCCTAACCCTAACCCTAGCCCGGAACGGAAACCCACCACCAGCCCTACACGTTACCCTATGATGTACCCTACTCCTGGCCCTTACGCTGGCACTGACACGTGCGTCAGCACACAGCCTGACCATCCCACGATCCTCCCAATACAGAAATGGGCAGAAGATCTCAAGAGACGTTTCTTCAAAGAAGACACAGAGATGGCCAAGGCGCACATGAGAAGCTGCTCAAGAGCACTAATTATTAGAGAAATGCAAATCAAAACTACAATGAGGTATCACCTCACACCTGTTAGAATCGGCATCATCAGAAAATCTACAAACAACAAATTCTGGGGAGGGTGTGGACAAAAGGAGCCCTCTTCCACTATTGGTGGGAATGTAAATTGATAGAGTCACTATGGAGAACACTATGGAGTTTCCTTAAAAAATCTAGAAATAGAATTACCATCTGATCCAGCAATTCCACTTCTGGGCATATACCCAAAGAAAACCATAAATCAAAAAGGCACATTCACCACAATGTTCATTGCAGCACTATTTACAATAGCCAGGTAATGGAAGCAAACTAAACGCCCAAAGACAGATGAATGGATAAAGATGGGGTACATATATAAAATGGAATATTACTCGGCCATAAAAAGGAATGAATCTGGGTCATTTGTAGAGACATCGATGGATCTAGAGACAGTCATACAGAATGAAGTAAGTCAGAAAGGGGAAAACAAATATTGTATATTAATGCATATATGTGGAACCTAAAAAATGGTACAGATGAACTGGTTTGCAGGGAAGAAATAGAGACACAGAGGTAGAGAACAAACGTATGGACACCAAGTGTGGGAAGCCATGGGGTGGTGGTGGTGGGACGAGTTGGGAGATTGAGATTGACCTGTATACATGTATATGCATAAAATACATAACTAATAATAACCCGCTGTATAAAAAAGTAAATAAAATTAAATTTCAAAATGTTAAAATATAAAATTTAAAAATAAAACAGAAAAAAGCTCTTCCCTTCACACAGATGTATTTATAGGAATAAATTATTTCCATGCTTATATCTATAAATACATAAAAGAGGAATAAAAGCTAACTTGAACCATAAACGAAGAAAAACCTGAACCGACCAGTTATACAGAGAAAAACACTATCAGGGCACTTGCTCCAACGGTAAACAATATTGAAATTGTTCAGAGGTGGGGAATCATCTCCCGTACAGCCAGCAACCCACACCCCACACAAGGAGCTTCCTCATTGCAAAGCGGGGGGACCGAGCCGAGGCATCTCTGAACAAAGGTGAGCTGAGCCCCAGGCCAGCTGTTGCTGAACTGTTCCCACCCTTCCCAGGTAAAACACCTGAATATGTACAAGGGCTTGAAAGACTAGAGGAAGGGCCGTGGAGCCACAACAGCGAGAGAACGCAGGCCAACTTGGTGCCTCCAGGCCAGCCAGGGTGGTCCTGGCCCAGGGCACTCTTCCGGAAGCTTTCCATTGTCCTGCCAGAGATACCCCACCTGTCCCGGCCCCCACTGATTTTTTCCTTCCTCACCTCTGTCCGGAGAGAAATTCCAGCGGGAGGTATGGGTGACACATCCTCTTCTTTACAGGTGGCAGCTTGGCAACTCCTGCAGAAAGGCCAGCAGAACTCCACTCACACCGGGCCACCAACAAAGCTGTGGCCCCTCACTCCCTCCCACCAGCACAGCCCCGAGACTGCTCACGGGGCAAAGAATATGGAGGCAGGCACAGCTTCAGGGGCTATTGCTGCCTGGAGCGCTGTTTATATTGACCTCAACCAGGCACACCTGGGGAGGGCCGGCCGGCAGGATAAGGCTGCCCACGTCAGCTAATCCACAACCCTCAGGGAATCACAGTGTTGAAAATGGACCTCGCTAAAGCAGAATAGAAGCCAAGGAAAAAAAGGACACAATGCCATTTGCAGCACCGTAGATGAGCCTAGAGGTTATCACATGACTTGTAGTAAGTCAGAAAGTGAAAGACACATATCGTATCATATCACTTATAGGTGTTACCTAAAAATGGATACCAGGGCAGATATTTCCACGGAGAAGGGCAATCACAGATTCATTAAACAAACTTATGGTTCACCAATGGAAAGGTGTGAGGATGGGTTTCATTACGATATTGGGGTTAACAGACATATACAAACACAGGTGACATATATAATCACCTAAGACCTACGGAATACAAAGAGAGGACTACTCAACATTCTGTCTTAACGTACATGGGCAAAGGATCCCAGGAAGAACAGACATCTGTATATGTGTCAAAGAACCACATCTTCCACACCTACAACAAGCCAAGCATTGTAATCAAACTTGCTGTAATAAAAAATAAAAAATTAAATTAAAAACAGGAACAAGAAGTAGTGAGACAAACTTGAGGGGCTTTCTCCTGGCACATTCCATTCTAAATTCCAATCTAGAACAAGACTTCCATTGAGGCTCTGTTGCACTAATAACCTGATTTGAAAGAGAGAACTGCTGCCACCTTGTGGCCGTTTCACACAACAGCAGCTTTAATCCCAGCGCTAAAGGTCAGTTGATATTCAAAATCATTGCAGGCCTGTAAATGACACCTGCCCTGAAAACAAATCCTGGGGTCACATATCGACCAAAAAATTCAAAGGACGTCCATATTTCAAAACGACCGTTTCAAAAGCCATATTTTACGCACATTAGTGTTCTGCTTCTTTGTCTTTCTTTCTTTTTTGGTTAAAAACACGGGAATGGAAAAAGGCATCCCTCAGAAGGGGCGAAAATAGTTGCAAACGAATCAATGGACAAAGGTTTAATCTCCAATATATATAAACAGCTCATGCAGCTTAATATTAAAAAAACAAACAACCCAATACAAACATGGGCAGAATATCTAAAGAGACGTTTCTTCAAAGAAGACACAGAGATGGCTAAGACGCACATGAAAAGCTGCTCAAGAGCACTAATTATTAGAGAAATGCAAATCAAAACTACAATGAGGTATCACCTCACACCTGTTAGAATCAGCATCATCAGAAAATCTACAGACAACAAATTCTGGGGAGGGTGTGGACAAAAGGAGCCCTCTTCCACTATTGTTGGGAATGTAAATTGATACAGTCACTATGGAGAACAGTATGGAGTTTCCTTAAAAAACCTACAAATAGAAACCTTGACTTTCCCTAACCCTAACCATAGGCTGGAACGGAAACCTACCACCAACCGTGCACCTTATCTACGCGGTACACTAATCCTAATCCGTACGCTGGCACTAACCGGTGAGTCAACATGTACCCTGACACTAACACGTTTCCGTACCCTCAGCTGTGCCCCAAACCTTGCCGTTGCCTATCCTTAACCTTAGCCCGGAACAGAAACCTACCATCAGCCCTACACCTTACCCTAAGCCGTACCCTAATCCTAATCCATACGTCAACACGTACCCTGACCCTAACACGTTTCCGTACCCTCACCTCTGCCATAAACCTTGCCGTTCCCTTACCTTAACCCTAGCCCGGAACGGAAAACTACCACCAACCCTACACCTTACCTTACGCCATACCCTAATCCTAATTCGTATGCTGACACTAACCTGTGCATCAACACGTACCCTGACCCTAACACGTTTCGTACCCTCACCTGTGCCCTAAACTTTGCCAGTCCCTAAACATAACCCTAGACTGGAACGGAAACCTACCACCAACCCTACACCTTACTCTATGCGGTACCCTAATCCTCATGCGTACGCTCACACTAACCCGTGAGTCAACACGTACCCTGAACCTAACACAATTCCGTACCATCACCTGTGCCCTATACCTTGCAATTCGCTATCCCTAACCCTACACCGGAATGTAAACCTACCGCCATCCGTACACCTTACTGTACGCCGTACCCTAATCCTAATGCGTACGATGACACTATTCCATGCATCAACATGCACCATGAACCTAACACGTTTCTGTACCCTCACCTGTGCCCTAAGCCTTGCCGTTCACTAACCCTAACCCTAGCCCTGAACTGAAACCCACCACCAGCCCTACACCATACCCTATGCCTTACCCTACTCCTGGCCTGTATGCTGGCACTGACCCGTGCGTCAGCACGTAGCCTGCCTCACCCAAGTTTCCGTACCCTCACCTGTGCCCTTAGCCTTGCCGTTCCCTAACCCTAACCCTAGCCCAGAACGGAAACCCACCACCAGCCCTACACCTTACCCTACGCCGTACCCTACTCCTGGCCCATACGCTGGCACTGACCCATGCGTCAGCAGGTAGCCTGACCCTCCCACGTTTCCGTACCCTCACCTGTGCCCTAAAACTTGACGTTCCCTAACCCTAATCAAACCCCGGAATGGACACCCACCACCAGTCTTACACCTTACCCTACGCCGTACCCTACTCCTGGTCCACACCCTGGCACTGACCCGTGCTTCAGCATGTAGCCTGACCCTCCCACGTTTCCGTACCCTCACCTGTGCCCTAAGCCTTGCCGTTCCCTAACCCTAACCCTACACTTTACCCTACGCCATACCCTATTCCTGGGCCGTACGCTGGCACTGACACTTGCGTCAGCACGTAGCCTGACCCTCCCACGTTTCTGTACCCTCACCTGTGCCCTAAGCCTTGCCATTCCCTAACCCTAACCCTAGCCGGAAACGGAAACCCACCACCAGCCCTACACCTTACCCTACGCCGTACCCTACTCCTGGGCCGTACACTGGAACTGACCCTTGTGTAAGCACGTAGCCTGCCACTCCCATGTTTCCATACCCTCACCTGTGCCCTAAGCCTTGCCGATCCCTAACCCTAACCCTACCCTGGAACAGAAACCCACCACCAGCCCTACACCTTACCCTACGCCGTACCCTAATTCTGGCGCGTACGCTGGCACTGACCCGTGTGTCAGCACGTAGCGTGCCTCTCCCTCGTTTCAGTACCCTTACCTGTGCCCTAAGCCTTGCCGTTCCCTAACCCTAACCCGGAACAGAAACCCACCAACAGCCCTACACCTTACCCTACTCCGTACCCTAATCCTGGCCCGTACACTGGCACTGAAACGTGCGTCAGCACATAGCCTGACCCTCCCACGTTTCTGTACCCTCAGCTGTGCCCTAAGCCTTGCCGTTCCCTAACCCTAACCCTAGCGCGGAATGGAAACCCACAACTAGCCCTACACCATACTTTACTCCAGACCCGTACGCTGGCACTGACACGTTTGTCAGCACGTAGCCTGCCTCTCCCACGTGTCCCTATGCTCACCTGTTCCCTAAACCTTGCCGTTCCCTAACCCTAACCCTAGCCCGGAACGGAAACCCACCACCAGCCCTACACGTTACCCTATGATGTACCCTACTCCTGGCCCTTACGCTGGCACTGACACGTGCGTCAGCACACAGCCTGACCATCCCACGATCCTCCCAATACAGAAATGGGCAGAAGATCTCAAGAGACGTTTCTTCAAAGAAGACACAGAGATGGCCAAGGCGCACATGAGAAGCTGCTCAAGAGCACTAATTATTAGAGAAATGCAAATCAAAACTACAATGAGGTATCACCTCACACCTGTTAGAATCGGCATCATCAGAAAATCTACAAACAACAAATTCTGGGGAGGGTGTGGACAAAAGGAGCCCTCTTCCACTATTGGTGGGAATGTAAATTGATAGAGTCACTATGGAGAACACTATGGAGTTTCCTTAAAAAATCTAGAAATAGAATTACCATCTGATCCAGCAATTCCACTTCTGGGCATATACCCAAAGAAAACCATAAATCAAAAAGGCACATTCACCACAATGTTCATTGCAGCACTATTTACAATAGCCAGGTAATGGAAGCAAACTAAACGCCCAAAGACAGATGAATGGATAAAGATGGGGTACATATATAAAATGGAATATTACTCGGCCATAAAAAGGAATGAATCTGGGTCATTTGTAGAGACATCGATGGATCTAGAGACAGTCATACAGAATGAAGTAAGTCAGAAAGGGGAAAACAAATATTGTATATTAATGCATATATGTGGAACCTAAAAAATGGTACAGATGAACTGGTTTGCAGGGAAGAAATAGAGACACAGAGGTAGAGAACAAACGTATGGACACCAAGTGTGGGAAGCCATGGGGTGGTGGTGGTGGGACGAGTTGGGAGATTGAGATTGACCTGTATACATGTATATGCATAAAATACATAACTAATAATAACCCGCTGTATAAAAAAGTAAATAAAATTAAATTTCAAAATGTTAAAATATAAAATTTAAAAATAAAACAGAAAAAAGCTCTTCCCTTCACACAGATGTATTTATAGGAATAAATTATTTCCATGCTTATATCTATAAATACATAAAAGAGGAATAAAAGCTAACTTGAACCATAAACGAAGAAAAACCTGAACCGACCAGTTATACAGAGAAAAACACTATCAGGGCACTTGCTCCAATGGTAAACAATATTGAAATTGTTCAGAGGTGGGGAATCATCTCCCGTACAGCCAGCAACCCACACCCCACACAAGGAGCTTCCTCATTGCAAAGCGGGGGGACCGAGCCGAGGCATCTCTGAACAAAGGTGAGCTGAGCCCCAGGCCAGCTGTTGCTGAACTGTTCCCACCCTTCCCAGGTAAAACACCTGAATATGTACAAGGGCTTGAAAGACTAGAGGAAGGGCCGTGGAGCCACAACAGCGAGAGAACGCAGGCCAACTTGGTGCCTCCAGGCCAGCCAGGGTGGTCCTGGCCCAGGGCACTCTTCCGGAAGCTTTCCATTGTCCTGCCAGAGATACCCCACCTGTCCCGGCCCCCACTGATTTTTTCCTTCCTCACCTCTGTCCGGAGAGAAATTCCAGCGGGAGGTATGGGTGACACATCCTCTTCTTTACAGGTGGCAGCTTGGCAACTCCTGCAGAAAGGCCAGCAGAACTCCACTCACACCGGGCCACCAACAAAGCTGTGGCCCCTCACTCCCTCCCACCAGCACAGCCCCGAGACTGCTCACGGGGCAAAGAATATGGAGGCAGGCACAGCTTCAGGGGCTATTGCTGCCTGGAGCGCTGTTTATATTGACCTCAACCAGGCACACCTGGGGAGGGCCGGCCGGCAGGATAAGGCTGCCCACGTCAGCTAATCCACAACCCTCAGGGAATCACAGTGTTGAAAATGGACCTCGCTAAAGCAGAATAGAAGCCAAGGAAAAAAAGGACACAATGCCATTTGCAGCACCGTAGATGAGCCTAGAGGTTATCACATGACTTGTAGTAAGTCAGAAAGTGAAAGACACATATCGTATCATATCACTTATAGGTGTTACCTAAAAATGGATACCAGGGCAGATATTTCCACGGAGAAGGGCAATCACAGATTCATTAAACAAACTTATGGTTCACCAATGGAAAGGTGTGAGGATGGGTTTCATTACGATATTGGGGTTAACAGACATATACAAACACAGGTGACATATATAATCACCTAAGACCTACGGAATACAAAGAGAGGACTACTCAACATTCTGTCTTAACGTACATGGGCAAAGGATCCCAGGAAGAACAGACATCTGTATATGTGTAAAAGAACCACATCTTCCACACCTACAACAAGCCAAGCATTGTAATCAAACTTGCTGTAATAAAAAATAAAAAATTAAATTAAAAACAGGAACAAGAAGTAGTGAGACAAACTTGAGGGGCTTTCTCCTGGCACATTCCATTCTAAATTCCAATCTAGAACAAGACTTCCATTGAGGCTCTGTTGCACTAATAACCTGATTTGAAAGAGAGAACTGCTGCCACCTTGTGGCCGTTTCACACAACAGCAGCTTTAATCCCAGCGCTAAAGGTCAGTTGATATTCAAAATCATTGCAGGCCTGTAAATGACACCTGCCCTGAAAACAAATCCTGGGGTCACATATCGACCAAAAAATTCAAAGGACGTCCATATTTCAAAACGACCGTTTCAAAAGCCATATTTTACGCACATTAGTGTTCTGCTTCTTTGTCTTTCTTTCTTTTTTGGTTAAAAACACGGGAATGGAAAAAGGCATCCCTCAGAAGGGGCGAAAATAGTTGCAAACGAATCAATGGACAAAGGTTTAATCTCCAATATATATAAACAGCTCCTGCAGCTTAATATTAAAAAAACAAACAACCCAATACAAACATGGGCAGAATATCTAAAGAGACGTTTCTTCAAAGAAGACACAGAGATGGCTAAGACGCACATGAAAAGCTGCTCAAGAGCACTAATTATTAGAGAAATGCAAATCAAAACTACAATGAGGTATCACCTCACACCTGTTAGAATCAGCATCATCAGAAAATCTACAGACAACAAATTCTGGGGAGGGTGTGGACAAAAGGAGCCCTCTTCCACTATTGTTGGGAATGTAAATTGATACAGTCACTATGGAGAACAGTATGGAGTTTCCTTAAAAAACCTACAAATAGAAACCTTGACTTTCCCTAACCCTAACCATAGGCTGGAACGGAAACCTACCACCAACCGTGCACCTTATCTACGCGGTACACTAATCCTAATCCGTACGCTGGCACTAACCGGTGAGTCAACATGTACCCTGACACTAACACGTTTCCGTACCCTCAGCTGTGCCCCAAACCTTGCCGTTGCCTATCCTTAACCTTAGCCCGGAACAGAAACCTACCATCAGCCCTACACCTTACCCTAAGCCGTACCCTAATCCTAATCCATACGTCAACACGTACCCTGACCCTAACACGTTTCCGTACCCTCACCTCTGCCATAAACCTTGCCGTTCCCTTACCTTAACCCTAGCCCGGAACGGAAAACTACCACCAACCCTACACCTTACCTTACGCCATACCCTAATCCTAATTCGTATGCTGACACTAACCTGTGCATCAACACGTACCCTGACCCTAACACGTTTCGTACCCTCACCTGTGCCCTAAACTTTGCCAGTCCCTAAACATAACCCTAGACTGGAACGGAAACCTACCACCAACCCTACACCTTACTCTATGCGGTACCCTAATCCTCATGCGTACGCTCACACTAACCCGTGAGTCAACACGTACCCTGAACCTAACACAATTCCGTACCATCACCTGTGCCCTATACCTTGCAATTCGCTATCCCTAACCCTACACCGGAATGTAAACCTACCGCCATCCGTACACCTTACTGTACGCCGTACCCTAATCCTAATGCGTACGATGACACTATTCCATGCATCAACATGCACCATGAACCTAACACGTTTCTGTACCCTCACCTGTGCCCTAAGCCTTGCCGTTCACTAACCCTAACCCTAGCCCTGAACTGAAACCCACCACCAGCCCTACACCATACCCTATGCCTTACCCTACTCCTGGCCTGTATGCTGGCACTGACCCGTGCGTCAGCACGTAGCCTGCCTCACCCAAGTTTCCGTACCCTCACCTGTGCCCTTAGCCTTGCCGTTCCCTAACCCTAACCCTAGCCCAGAACGGAAACCCACCACCAGCCCTACACCTTACCCTACGCCGTACCCTACTCCTGGCCCATACGCTGGCACTGACCCATGCGTCAGCAGGTAGCCTGACCCTCCCACGTTTCCGTACCCTCACCTGTGCCCTAAAACTTGACGTTCCCTAACCCTAATCAAACCCCGGAATGGACACCCACCACCAGTCTTACACCTTACCCTACGCCGTACCCTACTCCTGGTCCACACCCTGGCACTGACCCGTGCTTCAGCATGTAGCCTGACCCTCCCACGTTTCCGTACCCTCACCTGTGCCCTAAGCCTTGCCGTTCCCTAACCCTAACCCTACACTTTACCCTACGCCATACCCTATTCCTGGGCCGTACGCTGGCACTGACACTTGCGTCAGCACGTAGCCTGACCCTCCCACGTTTCTGTACCCTCACCTGTGCCCTAAGCCTTGCCATTCCCTAACCCTAACCCTAGCCGGAAACGGAAACCCACCACCAGCCCTACACCTTACCCTACGCCGTACCCTACTCCTGGGCCGTACACTGGAACTGACCCTTGTGTAAGCACGTAGCCTGCCACTCCCATGTTTCCATACCCTCACCTGTGCCCTAAGCCTTGCCGATCCCTAACCCTAACCCTACCCTGGAACAGAAACCCACCACCAGCCCTACACCTTACCCTACGCCGTACCCTAATTCTGGCGCGTACGCTGGCACTGACCCGTGTGTCAGCACGTAGCGTGCCTCTCCCTCGTTTCAGTACCCTTACCTGTGCCCTAAGCCTTGCCGTTCCCTAACCCTAACCCGGAACAGAAACCCACCAACAGCCCTACACCTTACCCTACTCCGTACCCTAATCCTGGCCCGTACACTGGCACTGAAACGTGCGTCAGCACATAGCCTGACCCTCCCACGTTTCTGTACCCTCAGCTGTGCCCTAAGCCTTGCCGTTCCCTAACCCTAACCCTAGCGCGGAATGGAAACCCACAACTAGCCCTACACCATACTTTACTCCAGACCCGTACGCTGGCACTGACACGTTTGTCAGCACGTAGCCTGCCTCTCCCACGTGTCCCTATGCTCACCTGTTCCCTAAACCTTGCCGTTCCCTAACCCTAACCCTAGCCCGGAACGGAAACCCACCACCAGCCCTACACGTTACCCTATGATGTACCCTACTCCTGGCCCTTACGCTGGCACTGACACGTGCGTCAGCACACAGCCTGACCATCCCACGATCCTCCCAATACAGAAATGGGCAGAAGATCTCAAGAGACGTTTCTTCAAAGAAGACACAGAGATGGCCAAGGCGCACATGAGAAGCTGCTCAAGAGCACTAATTATTAGAGAAATGCAAATCAAAACTACAATGAGGTATCACCTCACACCTGTTAGAATCGGCATCATCAGAAAATCTACAAACAACAAATTCTGGGGAGGGTGTGGACAAAAGGAGCCCTCTTCCACTATTGGTGGGAATGTAAATTGATAGAGTCACTATGGAGAACACTATGGAGTTTCCTTAAAAAATCTAGAAATAGAATTACCATCTGATCCAGCAATTCCACTTCTGGGCATATACCCAAAGAAAACCATAAATCAAAAAGGCACATTCACCACAATGTTCATTGCAGCACTATTTACAATAGCCAGGTAATGGAAGCAAACTAAATGCCCAAAGACACATGAATGGATAAAGATGGGGTACATATATAAAATGGAATATTACTCGGCCATAAAAAGGAATGAATCTGGGTCATTTGTAGAGACATCGATGGATCTAGAGACAGTCATACAGAATGAAGTAAGTCAGAAAGGGGAAAACAAATATTGTATATTAATGCATATATGTGGAACCTAAAAAATGGTACAGATGAACTGGTTTGCAGGGAAGAAATAGAGACACAGAGGTAGAGAACAAACGTATGGACACCAAGTGTGGGAAGCCATGGGGTGGTGGTGGTGGGACGAGTTGGGAGATTGAGATTGACCTGTATACATGTATATGCATAAAATACATAACTAATAATAACCCGCTGTATAAAAAAGTAAATAAAATTAAATTTCAAAATGTTAAAATATAAAATTTAAAAATAAAACAGAAAAAAGCTCTTCCCTTCACACAGATGTATTTATAGGAATAAATTATTTCCATGCTTATATCTATAAATACATAAAAGAGGAATAAAAGCTAACTTGAACCATAAACGAAGAAAAACCTGAACCGACCAGTTATACAGAGAAAAACACTATCAGGGCACTTGCTCCAACGGTAAACAATATTGAAATTGTTCAGAGGTGGGGAATCATCTCCCGTACAGCCAGCAACCCACACCCCACACAAGGAGCTTCCTCATTGCAAAGCGGGGGGACCGAGCCGAGGCATCTCTGAACAAAGGTGAGCTGAGCCCCAGGCCAGCTGTTGCTGAACTGTTCCCACCCTTCCCAGGTAAAACACCTGAATATGTACAAGGGCTTGAAAGACTAGAGGAAGGGCCGTGGAGCCACAACAGCGAGAGAACGCAGGCCAACTTGGTGCCTCCAGGCCAGTCAGGGTGGTCCTGGCCCAGGGCACTCTTCCGGAAGCTTTCCATTGTCCTGCCAGAGATACCCCACCTGTCCCGGCCCCCACTGATTTTTTCCTTCCTCACCTCTGTCCGGAGAGAAATTCCAGCGGGAGGTATGGGTGACACATCCTCTTCTTTACAGGTGGCAGCTTGGCAACTCCTGCAGAAAGGCCAGCAGAACTCCACTCACACCGGGCCACCAACAAAGCTGTGGCCCCTCACTCCCTCCCACCAGCACAGCCCCGAGACTGCTCACGGGGCAAAGAATATGGAGGCAGGCACAGCTTCAGGGGCTATTGCTGCCTGGAGCGCTGTTTATATTGACCTCAACCAGGCACACCTGGGGAGGGCCGGCCGGCAGGATAAGGCTGCCCACGTCAGCTAATCCACAACCCTCAGGGAATCACAGTGTTGAAAATGGACCTCGCTAAAGCAGAATAGAAGCCAAGGAAAAAAAGGACACAATGCCATTTGCAGCACCGTAGATGAGCCTAGAGGTTATCACATGACTTGTAGTAAGTCAGAAAGTGAAAGACACATATCGTATCATATCACTTATAGGTGTTACCTAAAAATGGATACCAGGGCAGATATTTCCACGGAGAAGGGCAATCACAGATTCATTAAACAAACTTATGGTTCACCAATGGAAAGGTGTGAGGATGGGTTTCATTACGATATTGGGGTTAACAGACATATACAAACACAGGTGACATATATAATCACCTAAGACCTACGGAATACAAAGAGAGGACTACTCAACATTCTGTCTTAACGTACATGGGCAAAGGATCCCAGGAAGAACAGACATCTGTATATGTGTAAAAGAACCACATCTTCCACACCTACAACAAGCCAAGCATTGTAATCAAAGTTGCTGTAATAAAAAATAAAAAATTAAATTAAAAACACGAACAAGAAGTAGTGAGACAAACTTGAGGGGCTTTCTCCTGGCACATTCCATTCTAAATTCCAATCTAGAACAAGACTTCCATTGAGGCTCTGTTGCACTAATAACCTGATTTGAAAGAGAGAACTGCTGCCACCTTGTGGCCGTTTCACACAACAGCAGCTTTAATCCCAGCGCTAAAGGTCAGTTGATATTCAAAATCATTGCAGGCCTGTAAATGACACCTGCCCTGAAAACAAATCCTGGGGTCACATATCGACCAAAAAATTCAAAGGACGTCCATATTTCAAAACGACCGTTTCAAAAGCCATATTTTACGCACATTAGTGTTCTGCTTCTTTGTCTTTCTTTCTTTTTTGGTTAAAAACACGGGAATGGAAAAAGGCATCCCTCAGAAGGGGCGAAAATAGTTGCAAACGAATCAATGGACAAAGGTTTAATCTCCAATATATATAAACAGCTCCTGCAGCTTAATATTAAAAAAACAAACAACCCAATACAAACATGGGCAGAATATCTAAAGAGACGTTTCTTCAAAGAAGACACAGAGATGGCTAAGACGCACATGAAAAGCTGCTCAAGAGCACTAATTATTAGAGAAATGCAAATCAAAACTACAATGAGGTATCACCTCACACCTGTTAGAATCAGCATCATCAGAAAATCTACAGACAACAAATTCTGGGGAGGGTGTGGACAAAAGGAGCCCTCTTCCACTATTGTTGGGAATGTAAATTGATACAGTCACTATGGAGAACAGTATGGAGTTTCCTTAAAAAACCTACAAATAGAAACCTTGACTTTCCCTAACCCTAACCATAGGCTGGAACGGAAACCTACCACCAACCGTGCACCTTATCTACGCGGTACACTAATCCTAATCCGTACGCTGGCACTAACCGGTGAGTCAACATGTACCCTGACACTAACACGTTTCCGTACCCTCAGCTGTGCCCCAAACCTTGCCGTTGCCTATCCTTAACCTTAGCCCGGAACAGAAACCTACCATCAGCCCTACACCTTACCCTAAGCCGTACCCTAATCCTAATCCATACGTCAACACGTACCCTGACCCTAACACGTTTCCGTACCCTCACCTCTGCCATAAACCTTGCCGTTCCCTTACCTTAACCCTAGCCCGGAACGGAAAACTACCACCAACCCTACACCTTACCTTACGCCATACCCTAATCCTAATTCGTATGCTGACACTAACCTGTGCATCAACACGTACCCTGACCCTAACACGTTTCGTACCCTCACCTGTGCCCTAAACTTTGCCAGTCCCTAAACATAACCCTAGACTGGAACGGAAACCTACCACCAACCCTACACCTTACTCTATGCGGTACCCTAATCCTCATGCGTACGCTCACACTAACCCGTGAGTCAACACGTACCCTGAACCTAACACAATTCCGTACCATCACCTGTGCCCTATACCTTGCAATTCGCTATCCCTAACCCTACACCGGAATGTAAACCTACCGCCATCCGTACACCTTACTGTACGCCGTACCCTAATCCTAATGCGTACGATGACACTATTCCATGCATCAACATGCACCATGAACCTAACACGTTTCTGTACCCTCACCTGTGCCCTAAGCCTTGCCGTTCACTAACCCTAACCCTAGCCCTGAACTGAAACCCACCACCAGCCCTACACCATACCCTATGCCTTACCCTACTCCTGGCCTGTATGCTGGCACTGACCCGTGCGTCAGCACGTAGCCTGCCTCACCCAAGTTTCCGTACCCTCACCTGTGCCCTTAGCCTTGCCGTTCCCTAACCCTAACCCTAGCCCAGAACGGAAACCCACCACCAGCCCTACACCTTACCCTACGCCGTACCCTACTCCTGGCCCATACGCTGGCACTGACCCATGCGTCAGCAGGTAGCCTGACCCTCCCACGTTTCCGTACCCTCACCTGTGCCCTAAAACTTGACGTTCCCTAACCCTAATCAAACCCCGGAATGGACACCCACCACCAGTCTTACACCTTACCCTACGCCGTACCCTACTCCTGGTCCACACCCTGGCACTGACCCGTGCTTCAGCATGTAGCCTGACCCTCCCACGTTTCCGTACCCTCACCTGTGCCCTAAGCCTTGCCGTTCCCTAACCCTAACCCTACACTTTACCCTACGCCATACCCTATTCCTGGGCCGTACGCTGGCACTGACACTTGCGTCAGCACGTAGCCTGACCCTCCCACGTTTCTGTACCCTCACCTGTGCCCTAAGCCTTGCCATTCCCTAACCCTAACCCTAGCCGGAAACGGAAACCCACCACCAGCCCTAGACCTTACCCTACGCCGTACCCTACTCCTGGGCCGTACACTGGAACTGACCCTTGTGTAAGCACGTAGCCTGCCACTCCCACGTTTCCATACCCTCACCTGTGCCCTAAGCCTTGCCGATCCCTAACCCTAACCCTACCCTGGAACAGAAACCCACCACCAGCCCTACACCTTACCCTACGCCGTACCCTAATTCTGGCGCGTACGCTGGCACTGACCCGTGTGTCAGCACGTAGCGTGCCTCTCCCTCGTTTCAGTACCCTTACCTGTGCCCTAAGCCTTGCCGTTCCCTAACCCTAACCCGGAACAGAAACCCACCAACAGCCCTACACCTTACCCTACTCCGTACCCTAATCCTGGCCCGTACACTGGCACTGAAACGTGCGTCAGCACATAGCCTGACCCTCCCACGTTTCTGTACCCTCAGCTGTGCCCTAAGCCTTGCCGTTCCCTAACCCTAACCCTAGCGCGGAATGGAAACCCACAACTAGCCCTACACCATACTTTAATCCAGACCCGTACGCTGGCACTGACACGTTTGTCAGCACGTAGCCTGCCTCTCCCACGTGTCCCTATGCTCACCTGTTCCCTAAACCTTGCCGTTCCCTAACCCTAACCCTAGCCCGGAACGGAAACCCACCACCAGCCCTACACGTTACCCTATGATGTACCCTACTCCTGGCCCTTACGCTGGCACTGACACGTGCGTCAGCACACAGCCTGACCATCCCACGATCCTCCCAATACAGAAATGGGCAGAAGATCTCAAGAGACGTTTCTTCAAAGAAGACACAGAGATGGCCAAGGCGCACATGAGAAGCTGCTCAAGAGCACTAATTATTAGAGAAATGCAAATCAAAACTACAATGAGGTATCACCTCACACCTGTTAGAATCGGCATCATCAGAAAATCTACAAACAACAAATTCTGGGGAGGGTGTGGACAAAAGGAGCCCTCTTCCACTATTGGTGGGAATGTAAATTGATAGAGTCACTATGGAGAACACTATGGAGTTTCCTTAAAAAATCTAGAAATAGAATTACCATCTGATCCAGCAATTCCACTTCTGGGCATATACCCAAAGAAAACCATAAATCAAAAAGGCACATTCACCACAATGTTCATTGCAGCACTATTTACAATAGCCAGGTAATGGAAGCAAACTAAACGCCCAAAGACAGATGAATGGATAAAGATGGGGTACATATATAAAATGGAATATTACTCGGCCATAAAAAGGAATGAATCTGGGTCATTTGTAGAGACATCGATGGATCTAGAGACAGTCATACAGAATGAAGTAAGTCAGAAAGGGGAAAACAAATATTGTATATTAATGCATATATGTGGAACCTAAAAAATGGTACAGATGAACTGGTTTGCAGGGAAGAAATAGAGACACAGAGGTAGAGAACAAACGTATGGACACCAAGTGTGGGAAGCCATGGGGTGGTGGTGGTGGGACGAGTTGGGAGATTGAGATTGACCTGTATACATGTATATGCATAAAATACATAACTAATAATAACCCGCTGTATAAAAAAGTAAATAAAATTAAATTTCAAAATGTTAAAATATAAAATTTAAAAATAAAACAGAAAAAAGCTCTTCCCTTCACACAGATGTATTTATAGGAATAAATTATTTCCATGCTTATATCTATAAATACATAAAAGAGGAATAAAAGCTAACTTGAACCATAAACGAAGAAAAACCTGAACCGACCAGTTATACAGAGAAAAACACTATCAGGGCACTTGCTCCAACGGTAAACAATATTGAAATTGTTCAGAGGTGGGGAATCATCTCCCGTACAGCCAGCAACCCACACCCCACACAAGGAGCTTCCTCATTGCAAAGCGGGGGGACCGAGCCGAGGCATCTCTGAACAAAGGTGAGCTGAGCCCCAGGCCAGCTGTTGCTGAACTGTTCCCACCCTTCCCAGGTAAAACACCTGAATATGTACAAGGGCTTGAAAGACTAGAGGAAGGGCCGTGGAGCCACAACAGCGAGAGAACGCAGGCCAACTTGGTGCCTCCAGGCCAGCCAGGGTGGTCCTGGCCCAGGGCACTCTTCCGGAAGCTTTCCATTGTCCTGCCAGAGATACCCCACCTGTCCCGGCCCCCACTGATTTTTTCCTTCCTCACCTCTGTCCGGAGAGAAATTCCAGCGGGAGGTATGGGTGACACATCCTCTTCTTTACAGGTGGCAGCTTGGCAACTCCTGCAGAAAGGCCAGCAGAACTCCACTCACACCGGGCCACCAACAAAGCTGTGGCCCCTCACTCCCTCCCACCAGCACAGCCCCGAGACTGCTCACGGGGCAAAGAATATGGAGGCAGGCACAGCTTCAGGGGCTATTGCTGCCTGGAGCGCTGTTTATATTGACCTCAACCAGGCACACCTGGGGAGGGCCGGCCGGCAGGATAAGGCTGCCCACGTCAGCTAATCCACAACCCTCAGGGAATCACAGTGTTGAAAATGGACCTCGCTAAAGCAGAATAGAAGCCAAGGAAAAAAAGGACACAATGCCATTTGCAGCACCGTAGATGAGCCTAGAGGTTATCACATGACTTGTAGTAAGTCAGAAAGTGAAAGACACATATCGTATCATATCACTTATAGGTGTTACCTAAAAATGGATACCAGGGCAGATATTTCCACGGAGAAGGGCAATCACAGATTCATTAAACAAACTTATGGTTCACCAATGGAAAGGTGTGAG
The DNA here is from genome assembly GCF_964165515.1 of Mesoplodon bidens. Classification (NCBI taxonomy): domain Eukaryota; kingdom Metazoa; phylum Chordata; class Mammalia; order Artiodactyla; family Ziphiidae; genus Mesoplodon; species Mesoplodon bidens. The sequence goes on from NW_027671848.1 coordinate 131,393, forward strand.
GATGGGTTTCATTACGATATTGGGGTTAACAGACATATACAAACACAGGTGACATATATAATCACCTAAGACCTACGGAATACAAAGAGAGGACTACTCAACATTCTGTCTTAACGTACATGGGCAAAGGATCCCAGGAAGAACAGACATCTGTATATGTGTAAAAGAACCACATCTTCCACACCTACAACAAGCCAAGCATTGTAATCAAACTTGCTGTAATAAAAAATAAAAAATTAAATTAAAAACACGAACAAGAAGTAGTGAGACAAACTTGAGGGGCTTTCTCCTGGCACATTCCATTCTAAATTCCAATCTAGAACAAGACTTCCATTGAGGCTCTGTTGCACTAATAACCTGATTTGAAAGAGAGAACTGCTGCCACCTTGTGGCCGTTTCACACAACAGCAGCTTTAATCCCAGCGCTAAAGGTCAGTTGATATTCAAAATCATTGCAGGCCTGTAAATGACACCTGCCCTGAAAACAAATCCTGGGGTCACATATCGACCAAAAAATTCAAAGGACGTCCATATTTCAAAACGACCGTTTCAAAAGCCATATTTTACGCACATTAGTGTTCTGCTTCTTTGTCTTTCTTTCTTTTTTGGTTAAAAACACGGGAATGGAAAAAGGCATCCCTCAGAAGGGGCGAAAATAGTTGCAAACGAATCAATGGACAAAGGTTTAATCTCCAATATATATAAACAGCTCCTGCAGCTTAATATTAAAAAAACAAACAACCCAATACAAACATGGGCAGAATATCTAAAGAGACGTTTCTTCAAAGAAGACACAGAGATGGCTAAGACGCACATGAAAAGCTGCTCAAGAGCACTAATTATTAGAGAAATGCAAATCAAAACTACAATGAGGTATCACCTCACACCTGTTAGAATCAGCATCATCAGAAAATCTACAGACAACAAATTCTGGGGAGGGTGTGGACAAAAGGAGCCCTCTTCCACTATTGTTGGGAATGTAAATTGATACAGTCACTATGGAGAACAGTATGGAGTTTCCTTAAAAAACCTACAAATAGAAACCTTGACTTTCCCTAACCCTAACCATAGGCTGGAACGGAAACCTACCACCAACCGTGCACCTTATCTACGCGGTACACTAATCCTAATCCGTACGCTGGCACTAACCGGTGAGTCAACATGTACCCTGACACTAACACGTTTCCGTACCCTCAGCTGTGCCCCAAACCTTGCCGTTGCCTATCCTTAACCTTAGCCCGGAACAGAAACCTACCATCAGCCCTACACCTTACCCTAAGCCGTACCCTAATCCTAATCCATACGTCAACACGTACCCTGACCCTAACACGTTTCCGTACCCTCACCTCTGCCATAAACCTTGCCGTTCCCTTACCTTAACCCTAGCCCGGAACGGAAAACTACCACCAACCCTACACCTTACCTTACGCCATACCCTAATCCTAATTCGTATGCTGACACTAACCTGTGCATCAACACGTACCCTGACCCTAACACGTTTCGTACCCTCACCTGTGCCCTAAACTTTGCCAGTCCCTAAACATAACCCTAGACTGGAACGGAAACCTACCACCAACCCTACACCTTACTCTATGCGGTACCCTAATCCTCATGCGTACGCTCACACTAACCCGTGAGTCAACACGTACCCTGAACCTAACACAATTCCGTACCATCACCTGTGCCCTATACCTTGCAATTCGCTATCCCTAACCCTACACCGGAATGTAAACCTACCGCCATCCGTACACCTTACTGTACGCCGTACCCTAATCCTAATGCGTACGATGACACTATTCCATGCATCAACATGCACCATGAACCTAACACGTTTCTGTACCCTCACCTGTGCCCTAAGCCTTGCCGTTCACTAACCCTAACCCTAGCCCTGAACTGAAACCCACCACCAGCCCTACACCATACCCTATGCCTTACCCTACTCCTGGCCTGTATGCTGGCACTGACCCGTGCGTCAGCACGTAGCCTGCCTCACCCAAGTTTCCGTACCCTCACCTGTGCCCTTAGCCTTGCCGTTCCCTAACCCTAACCCTAGCCCAGAACGGAAACCCACCACCAGCCCTACACCTTACCCTACGCCGTACCCTACTCCTGGCCCATACGCTGGCACTGACCCATGCGTCAGCAGGTAGCCTGACCCTCCCACGTTTCCGTACCCTCACCTGTGCCCTAAAACTTGACGTTCCCTAACCCTAATCAAACCCCGGAATGGACACCCACCACCAGTCTTACACCTTACCCTACGCCGTACCCTACTCCTGGTCCACACCCTGGCACTGACCCGTGCTTCAGCATGTAGCCTGACCCTCCCACGTTTCCGTACCCTCACCTGTGCCCTAAGCCTTGCCGTTCCCTAACCCTAACCCTACACTTTACCCTACGCCATACCCTATTCCTGGGCCGTACGCTGGCACTGACACTTGCGTCAGCACGTAGCCTGACCCTCCCACGTTTCTGTACCCTCACCTGTGCCCTAAGCCTTGCCATTCCCTAACCCTAACCCTAGCCGGAAACGGAAACCCACCACCAGCCCTAGACCTTACCCTACGCCGTACCCTACTCCTGGGCCGTACACTGGAACTGACCCTTGTGTAAGCACGTAGCCTGCCACTCCCACGTTTCCATACCCTCACCTGTGCCCTAAGCCTTGCCGATCCCTAACCCTAACCCTACCCTGGAACAGAAACCCACCACCAGCCCTACACCTTACCCTACGCCGTACCCTAATTCTGGCGCGTACGCTGGCACTGACCCGTGTGTCAGCACGTAGCGTGCCTCTCCCTCGTTTCAGTACCCTTACCTGTGCCCTAAGCCTTGCCGTTCCCTAACCCTAACCCGGAACAGAAACCCACCAACAGCCCTACACCTTACCCTACTCCGTACCCTAATCCTGGCCCGTACACTGGCACTGAAACGTGCGTCAGCACATAGCCTGACCCTCCCACGTTTCTGTACCCTCAGCTGTGCCCTAAGCCTTGCCGTTCCCTAACCCTAACCCTAGCGCGGAATGGAAACCCACAACTAGCCCTACACCATACTTTAATCCAGACCCGTACGCTGGCACTGACACGTTTGTCAGCACGTAGCCTGCCTCTCCCACGTGTCCCTATGCTCACCTGTTCCCTAAACCTTGCCGTTCCCTAACCCTAACCCTAGCCCGGAACGGAAACCCACCACCAGCCCTACACGTTACCCTATGATGTACCCTACTCCTGGCCCTTATGCTGGCACTGACACGTGCGTCAGCACACAGCCTGACCATCCCACGATCCTCCCAATACAGAAATGGGCAGAAGATCTCAAGAGACGTTTCTTCAAAGAAGACACAGAGATGGCCAAGGCGCACATGAGAAGCTGCTCAAGAGCACTAATTATTAGAGAAATGCAAATCAAAACTACAATGAGGTATCACCTCACACCTGTTAGAATCGGCATCATCAGAAAATCTACAAACAACAAATTCTGGGGAGGGTGTGGACAAAAGGAGCCCTCTTCCACTATTGGTGGGAATGTAAATTGATAGAGTCACTATGGAGAACACTATGGAGTTTCCTTAAAAAATCTAGAAATAGAATTACCATCTGATCCAGCAATTCCACTTCTGGGCATATACCCAAAGAAAACCATAAATCAAAAAGGCACATTCACCACAATGTTCATTGCAGCACTATTTACAATAGCCAGGTAATGGAAGCAAACTAAACGCCCAAAGACAGATGAATGGATAAAGATGGGGTACATATATAAAATGGAATATTACTCGGCCATAAAAAGGAATGAATCTGGGTCATTTGTAGAGACATCGATGGATCTAGAGACAGTCATACAGAATGAAGTAAGTCAGAAAGGGGAAAACAAATATTGTATATTAATGCATATATGTGGAACCTAAAAAATGGTACAGATGAACTGGTTTGCAGGGAAGAAATAGAGACACAGAGGTAGAGAACAAACGTATGGACACCAAGTGTGGGAAGCCATGGGGTGGTGGTGGTGGGACGAGTTGGGAGATTGAGATTGACCTGCATACATGTATATGCATAAAATACATAACTAATAATAACCCGCTGTATAAAAAAGTAAATAAAATTAAATTTCAAAATGTTAAAATATAAAATTTAAAAATAAAACAGAAAAAAGCTCTTCCCTTCACACAGATGTATTTATAGGAATAAATTATTTCCATGCTTATATCTATAAATACATAAAAGAGGAATAAAAGCTAACTTGAACCATAAACGAAGAAAAACCTGAACCGACCAGTTATACAGAGAAAAACACTATCAGGGCACTTGCTCCAACGGTAAACAATATTGAAATTGTTCAGAGGTGGGGAATCATCTCCCGTACAGCCAGCAACCCACACCCCACACAAGGAGCTTCCTCATTGCAAAGCGGGGGGACCGAGCCGAGGCATCTCTGAACAAAGGTGAGCTGAGCCCCAGGCCAGCTGTTGCTGAACTGTTCCCACCCTTCCCAGGTAAAACACCTGAATATGTACAAGGGCTTGAAAGACTAGAGGAAGGGCCGTGGAGCCACAACAGCGAGAGAACGCAGGCCAACTTGGTGCCTCCAGGCCAGCCAGGGTGGTCCTGGCCCAGGGCACTCTTCCGGAAGCTTTCCATTGTCCTGCCAGAGATACCCCACCTGTCCCGGCCCCCACTGATTTTTTCCTTCCTCACCTCTGTCCGGAGAGAAATTCCAGCGGGAGGTATGGGTGACACATCCTCTTCTTTACAGGTGGCAGCTTGGCAACTCCTGCAGAAAGGCCAGCAGAACTCCACTCACACCGGGCCACCAACAAAGCTGTGGCCCCTCACTCCCTCCCACCAGCACAGCCCCGAGACTGCTCACGGGGCAAAGAATATGGAGGCAGGCACAGCTTCAGGGGCTATTGCTGCCTGGAGCGCTGTTTATATTGACCTCAACCAGGCACACCTGGGGAGGGCCGGCCGGCAGGATAAGGCTGCCCACGTCAGCTAATCCACAACCCTCAGGGAATCACAGTGTTGAAAATGGACCTCGCTAAAGCAGAATAGAAGCCAAGGAAAAAAAGGACACAATGCCATTTGCAGCACCGTAGATGAGCCTAGAGGTTATCACATGACTTGTAGTAAGTCAGAAAGTGAAAGACACATATCGTATCATATCACTTATAGGTGTTACCTAAAAATGGATACCAGGGCAGATATTTCCACGGAGAAGGGCAATCACAGATTCATTAAACAAACTTATGGTTCACCAATGGAAAGGTGTGAGGATGGGTTTCATTACGATATTGGGGTTAACAGACATATACAAACACAGGTGACATATATAATCACCTAAGACCTACGGAATACAAAGAGAGGACTACTCAACATTCTGTCTTAACGTACATGGGCAAAGGATCCCAGGAAGAACAGACATCTGTATATGTGTAAAAGAACCACATCTTCCACACCTACAACAAGCCAAGCATTGTAATCAAACTTGCTGTAATAAAAAATAAAAAATTAAATTAAAAACACGAACAAGAAGTAGTGAGACAAACTTGAGGGGCTTTCTCCTGGCACATTCCATTCTAAATTCCAATCTAGAACAAGACTTCCATTGAGGCTCTGTTGCACTAATAACCTGATTTGAAAGAGAGAACTGCTGCCACCTTGTGGCCGTTTCACACAACAGCAGCTTTAATCCCAGCGCTAAAGGTCAGTTGATATTCAAAATCATTGCAGGCCTGTAAATGACACCTGCCCTGAAAACAAATCCTGGGGTCACATATCGACCAAAAAATTCAAAGGACGTCCATATTTCAAAACGACCGTTTCAAAAGCCATATTTTACGCACATTAGTGTTCTGCTTCTTTGTCTTTCTTTCTTTTTTGGTTAAAAACACGGGAATGGAAAAAGGCATCCCTCAGAAGGGGCGAAAATAGTTGCAAACGAATCAATGGACAAAGGTTTAATCTCCAATATATATAAACAGCTCATGCAGCTTAATATTAAAAAAACAAACAACCCAATACAAACATGGGCAGAATATCTAAAGAGACGTTTCTTCAAAGAAGACACAGAGATGGCTAAGACGCACATGAAAAGCTGCTCAAGAGCACTAATTATTAGAGAAATGCAAATCAAAACTACAATGAGGTATCACCTCACACCTGTTAGAATCAGCATCATCAGAAAATCTACAGACAACAAATTCTGGGGAGGGTGTGGACAAAAGGAGCCCTCTTCCACTATTGTTGGGAATGTAAATTGATACAGTCACTATGGAGAACAGTATGGAGTTTCCTTAAAAAACCTACAAATAGAAACCTTGACTTTCCCTAACCCTAACCATAGGCTGGAACGGAAACCTACCACCAACCGTGCCCCTTATCTACGCGGTACACTAATCCTAATCCGTACGCTGGCACTAACCAGTGAGTCAACATGTACCCTGACACTAACACGTTTCCGTACCCTCAGCTGTGCCCCAAACCTTGCCGTTGCCTATCCTTAACCTTAGCCCGGAACAGAAACCTACCATCAGCCCTACACCTTACCCTAAGCCGTACCCTAATCCTAATCCATACGTCAACACGTACCCTGACCCTAACACGTTTCCGTACCCTCACCTCTGCCATAAACCTTGCCGTTCCCTTACCTTAACCCTAGCCCGGAACGGAAAACTACCACCAACCCTACACCTTACCTTACGCCATACCCTAATCCTAATTCGTATGCTGACACTAACCTGTGCATCAACACGTACCCTGACCCTAACACGTTTCGTACCCTCACCTGTGCCCTAAACTTTGCCAGTCCCTAAACATAACCCTAGACTGGAACGGAAACCTACCACCAACCCTACACCTTACTCTATGCGGTACCCTAATCCTCATGCGTACGCTCACACTAACCCGTGAGTCAACACGTACCCTGAACCTAACACAATTCCGTACCATCACCTGTGCCCTATACCTTGCAATTCGCTATCCCTAACCCTACACCGGAATGTAAACCTACCGCCATCCGTACACCTTACTGTACGCCATACCCTAATCCTAATGCGTACGATGACACTATTCCATGCATCAACATGCACCATGAACCTAACACGTTTCTGTACCCTCACCTGTGCCCTAAGCCTTGCCGTTCACTAACCCTAACCCTAGCCCTGAACTGAAACCCACCACCAGCCCTACACCATACCCTATGCCTTACCCTACTCCTGGCCTGTATGCTGGCACTGACCCGTGCGTCAGCACGTAGCCTGCCTCACCCAAGTTTCCGTACCCTCACCTGTGCCCTTAGCCTTGCCGTTCCCTAACCCTAACCCTAGCCCAGAACGGAAACCCACCACCAGCCCTACACCTTACCCTACGCCGTACCCTACTCCTGGCCCATACGCTGGCACTGACCCATGCGTCAGCAGGTAGCCTGACCCTCCCACGTTTCCGTACCCTCACCTGTGCCCTAAAACTTGACGTTCCCTAACCCTAATCAAACCCCGGAATGGACACCCACCACCAGTCTTACACTTTACCCTACGCCGTACCCTACTCCTGGTCCACACCCTGGCACTGACCCGTGCTTCAGCATGTAGCCTGACCCTCCCACGTTTCCGTACCCTCACCTGTGCCCTAAGCCTTGCCGTTCCCTAACCCTAACCCTACACTTTACCCTACGCCATACCCTATTCCTGGGCCGTACGCTGGCACTGACACTTGCGTCAGCACGTAGCCTGACCCTCCCACGTTTCTGTACCCTCACCTGTGCCCTAAGCCTTGCCATTCCCTAACCCTAACCCTAGCCGGAAACGGAAACCCACCACCAGCCCTACACCTTACCCTACGCCGTACCCTACTCCTGGGCCGTACACTGGAACTGACCCTTGTGTAAGCACGTAGCCTGCCACTCCCATGTTTCCATACCCTCACCTGTGCCCTAAGCCTTGCCGATCCCTAACCCTAACCCTACCCTGGAACAGAAACCCACCACCAGCCCTACACCTTACCCTACGCCGTACCCTAATTCTGGCGCGTACGCTGGCACTGACCCGTGTGTCAGCACGTAGCGTGCCTCTCCCTCGTTTCAGTACCCTTACCTGTGCCCTAAGCCTTGCCGTTCCCTAACCCTAACCCGGAACAGAAACCCACCAACAGCCCTACACCTTACCCTACTCCGTACCCTAATCCTGGCCCGTACACTGGCACTGAAACGTGCGTCAGCACATAGCCTGACCCTCCCACGTTTCTGTACCCTCAGCTGTGCCCTAAGCCTTGCCGTTCCCTAACCCTAACCCTAGCGCGGAATGGAAACCCACAACTAGCCCTACACCATACTTTACTCCAGACCCGTACGCTGGCACTGACACGTTTGTCAGCACGTAGCCTGCCTCTCCCACGTGTCCCTATGCTCACCTGTTCCCTAAACCTTGCCGTTCCCTAACCCTAACCCTAGCCCGGAACGGAAACCCACCACCAGCCCTACACGTTACCCTATGATGTACCCTACTCCTGGCCCTTACGCTGGCACTGACACGTGCGTCAGCACACAGCCTGACCATCCCACGATCCTCCCAATACAGAAATGGGCAGAAGATCTCAAGAGACGTTTCTTCAAAGAAGACACAGAGATGGCCAAGGCGCACATGAGAAGCTGCTCAAGAGCACTAATTATTAGAGAAATGCAAATCAAAACTACAATGAGGTATCACCTCACACCTGTTAGAATCGGCATCATCAGAAAATCTACAAACAACAAATTCTGGGGAGGGTGTGGACAAAAGGAGCCCTCTTCCACTATTGGTGGGAATGTAAATTGATAGAGTCACTATGGAGAACACTATGGAGTTTCCTTAAAAAATCTAGAAATAGAATGACCATCTGATCCAGCAATTCCACTTCTGGGCATATACCCATAGAAAACCATAAATCAAAAAGGCACATTCACCACAATGTTCATTGCAGCACTATTTACAATAGCCAGGTAATGGAAGCAAACTAAACGCCCAAAGACAGATGAATGGATAAAGATGGGGTACATATATAAAATGGAATATTACTCGGCCATAAAAAGGAATGAATCTGGGTCATTTGTAGAGACATCGATGGATCTAGAGACAGTCATACAGAATGAAGTAAGTCAGAAAGGGGAAAACAAATATTGTATATTAATGCATATATGTGGAACCTAAAAAATGGTACAGATGAACTGGTTTGCAGGGAAGAAATAGAGACACAGAGGTAGAGAACAAACGTATGGACACCAAGTGTGGGAAGCCATGGGGTGGTGGTGGTGGGACGAGTTGGGAGATTGAGATTGACCTGTATACATGTATATGCATAAAATACATAACTAATAATAACCCGCTGTATAAAAAAGTAAATAAAATTAAATTTCAAAATGTTAAAATATAAAATTTAAAAATAAAACAGAAAAAAGCTCTTCCCTTCACACAGATGTATTTATAGGAATAAATTATTTCCATGCTTATATCTATAAATACATAAAAGAGGAATAAAAGCTAACTTGAACCATAAACGAAGAAAAACCTGAACCGACCAGTTATACAGAGAAAAACACTATCAGGGCACTTGCTCCAACGGTAAACAATATTGAAATTGTTCAGAGGTGGGGAATCATTTCCCGTACAGCCAGCAACCCACACCCCACACAAGGAGCTTCCTCATTGCAAAGCGGGGGCCCGAGCCGAGGCATCTCTGAACAAAGGTGAGCTGAGCCCCAGGCCAGCTGTTGCTGAACTGTTCCCACCCTTCCCAGGTAAAACACCTGAATATGTACAAGGGCTTGAAAGACTAGAGGAAGGGCCATGGAGCCACAACAGCGAGAGAACGCAGGCCAACTTGGTGCCTCCAGGCCAGCCAGGGTGGTCCTGGCCCAGGGCACTCTTCCGGAAGCTTTCCATTGTCCTGCCAGAGATACCCCACCTGTCCCGGCCCCCACTGATTTTTTCCTTCCTCACCTCTGTCCGGAGAGAAATTCCAGCGGGAGGTATGGGTGACACATCCTCTTCTTTACAGGTGGCAGCTTGGCAACTCCTGCAGAAAGGCCAGCAGAACTCCACTCACACCGGGCCACCAACAAAGCTGTGGCCCCTCACTCCCTCCCACCAGCACAGCCCCGAGACTGCTCACGGGGCAAAGAATATGGAGGCAGGCACAGCTTCAGGGGCTATTGCTGCCTGGAGCGCTGTTTATATTGACCTCAACCAGGCACACCTGGGGAGGGCCGGCCGGCAGGATAAGGCTGCCCACGTCAGCTAATCCACAACCCTCAGGGAATCACAGTGTTGAAAATGGACCTCGCTAAAGCAGAATAGAAGCCAAGGAAAAAAAGGACACAATGCCATTTGCAGCACCGTAGATGAGCCTAGAGGTTATCACATGACTTGTAGTAAGTCAGAAAGTGAAAGACACATATCGTATCATATCACTTATAGGTGTTACCTAAAAATGGATACCAGGGCAGATATTTCCACGGAGAAGGGCAATCACAGATTCATTAAACAAACTTATGGTTCACCAATGGAAAGGTGTGAGGATGGGTTTCATTACGATATTGGGGTTAACAGACATATACAAACACAGGTGACATATATAATCACCTAAGACCTACGGAATACAAAGAGAGGACTACTCAACATTCTGTCTTAACGTACATGGGCAAAGGATCCCAGGAAGAACAGACATCTGTATATGTGTCAAAGAACCACATCTTCCACACCTACAACAAGCCAAGCATTGTAATCAAACTTGCTGTAATAAAAAATAAAAAATTAAATTAAAAACACGAACAAGAAGTAGTGAGACAAACTTGAGGGGCTTTCTCCTGGCACATTCCATTCTAAATTCCAATCTAGAACAAGACTTCCATTGAGGCTCTGTTGCACTAATAACCTGATTTGAAAGAGAGAACTGCTGCCACCTTGTGGCCGTTTCACACAACAGCAGCTTTAATCCCAGCGCTAAAGGTCAGTTGATATTCAAAATCATTGCAGGCCTGTAAATGACACCTGCCCTGAAAACAAATCCTGGGGTCACATATCGACCAAAAAATTCAAAGGACGTCCATATTTCAAAACGACCGTTTCAAAAGCCATATTTTACGCACATTAGTGTTCTGCTTCTTTGTCTTTCTTTCTTTTTTGGTTAAAAACACGGGAATGGAAAAAGGCATCCCTCAGAAGGGGCGAAAATAGTTGCAAACGAATCAATGGACAAAGGTTTAATCTCCAATATATATAAACAGCTCCTGCAGCTTAATATTAAAAAAACAAACAACCCAATACAAACATGGGCAGAATATCTAAAGAGACGTTTCTTCAAAGAAGACACAGAGATGGCTAAGACGCACATGAAAAGCTGCTCAAGAGCACTAATTATTAGAGAAATGCAAATCAAAACTACAATGAGGTATCACCTCACACCTGTTAGAATCAGCATCATCAGAAAATCTACAGACAACAAATTCTGGGGAGGGTGTGGACAAAAGGAGCCCTCTTCCACTATTGTTGGGAATGTAAATTGATACAGTCACTATGGAGAACAGTATGGAGTTTCCTTAAAAAACCTACAAATAGAAACCTTGACTTTCCCTAACCCTAACCATAGGCTGGAACGGAAACCTACCACCAACCGTGCACCTTATCTACGCGGTACACTAATCCTAATCCGTACGCTGGCACTAACCGGTGAGTCAACATGTACCCTGACACTAACACGTTTCCGTACCCTCAGCTGTGCCCCAAACCTTGCCGTTGCCTATCCTTAACCTTAGCCCGGAACAGAAACCTACCATCAGCCCTACACCTTACCCTAAGCCGTACCCTAATCCTAATCCATACGTCAACACGTACCCTGACCCTAACACGTTTCCGTACCCTCACCTCTGCCATAAACCTTGCCGTTCCCTTACCTTAACCCTAGCCCGGAACGGAAAACTACCACCAACCCTACACCTTACCTTACGCCATACCCTAATCCTAATTCTTTTGCTGACACTAACCTGTGCATCAACACGTACCCTGACCCTAACACGTTTCGTACCCTCACCTGTGCCCTAAACTTTGCCAGTCCCTAAACATAACCCTAGACTGGAACGGAAACCTACCACCAACCCTACACCTTACTCTATGCGGTACCCTAATCCTCATGCGTACGCTCACACTAACCCGTGAGTCAACACGTACCCTGAACCTAACACAATTCCGTACCATCACCTGTGCCCTATACCTTGCAATTCGCTATCCCTAACCCTACACCGGAATGTAAACCTACCGCCATCCGTACACCTTACTGTACGCCATACCCTAATCCTAATGCGTACGATGACACTATTCCATGCATCAACATGCACCATGAACCTAACACGTTTCTGTACCCTCACCTGTGCCCTAAGCCTTGCCGTTCACTAACCCTAACCCTAGCCCTGAACTGAAACCCACCACCAGCCCTACACCATACCCTATGCCTTACCCTACTCCTGGCCTGTATGCTGGCACTGACCCGTGCGTCAGCACGTAGCCTGCCTCACCCAAGTTTCCGTACCCTCACCTGTGCCCTTAGACTTGCCGTTCCCTAACCCTAACCCTAGCCCAGAACGGAAACCCACCACCAGCCCTACACCTTACCCTACGCCGTACCCTACTCCTGGCCCATACGCTGGCACTGACCCATGCGTCAGCAGGTAGCCTGACCCTCCCACGTTTCCGTACCCTCACCTGTGCCCTAAAACTTGACGTTCCCTAACCCTAATCAAACCCCGGAATGGACACCCACCACCAGTCTTACACTTTACCCTACGCCGTACCCTACTCCTGGTCCACACCCTGGCACTGACCCGTGCTTCAGCATGTAGCCTGACCCTCCCACGTTTCCGTACCCTCACCTGTGCCCTAAGCCTTGCCGTTCCCTAACCCTAACCCTACACTTTACCCTACGCCATACCCTATTCCTGGGCCGTACGCTGGCACTGACACTTGCGTCAGCACGTAGCCTGACCCTCCCACGTTTCTGTACCCTCACCTGTGCCCTAAGCCTTGCCATTCCCTAACCCTAACCCTAGCCGGAAACGGAAACCCACCACCAGCCCTACACCTTACCCTACGCCGTACCCTACTCCTGGGCCGTACACTGGAACTGACCCTTGTGTAAGCACGTAGCCTGCCACTCCCATGTTTCCATACCCTCACCTGTGCCCTAAGCCTTGCCGATCCCTAACCCTAACCCTACCCTGGAACAGAAACCCACCACCAGCCCTACACCTTACCCTACGCCGTACCCTAATTCTGGCGCGTACGCTGGCACTGACCCGTGTGTCAGCACGTAGCGTGCCTCTCCCTCGTTTCAGTACCCTTACCTGTGCCCTAAGCCTTGCCGTTCCCTAACCCTAACCCGGAACAGAAACCCACCAACAGCCCTACACCTTACCCTACTCCGTACCCTAATCCTGGCCCGTACACTGGCACTGAAACGTGCGTCAGCACATAGCCTGACCCTCCCACGTTTCTGTACCCTCAGCTGTGCCCTAAGCCTTGCCGTTCCCTAACCCTAACCCTAGCGCGGAATGGAAACCCACAACTAGCCCTACACCATACTTTACTCCAGACCCGTACGCTGGCACTGACACGTTTGTCAGCACGTAGCCTGCCTCTCCCACGTGTCCCTATGCTCACCTGTTCCCTAAACCTTGCCGTTCCCTAACCCTAACCCTAGCCCGGAACGGAAACCCACCACCAGCCCTACACGTTACCCTATGATGTACCCTACTCCTGGCCCTTACGCTGGCACTGACACGTGCGTCAGCACACAGCCTGACCATCCCACGATCCTCCCAATACAGAAATGGGCAGAAGATCTCAAGAGACGTTTCTTCAAAGAAGACACAGAGATGGCCAAGGCGCACATGAGAAGCTGCTCAAGAGCACTAATTATTAGAGAAATGCAAATCAAAACTACAATGAGGTATCACCTCACACCTGTTAGAATCGGCATCATCAGAAAATCTACAAACAACAAATTCTGGGGAGGGTGTGGACAAAAGGAGCCCTCTTCCACTATTGGTGGGAATGTAAATTGATAGAGTCACTATGGAGAACACTATGGAGTTTCCTTAAAAAATCTAGAAATAGAATGACCATCTGATCCAGCAATTCCACTTCTGGGCATATACCCATAGAAAACCATAAATCAAAAAGGCACATTCACCACAATGTTCATTGCAGCACTATTTACAATAGCCAGGTAATGGAAGCAAACTAAACGCCCAAAGACAGATGAATGGATAAAGATGGGGTACATATATAAAATGGAATATTACTCGGCCATAAAAAGGAATGAATCTGGGTCATTTGTAGAGACATCGATGGATCTAGAGACAGTCATACAGAATGAAGTAAGTCAGAAAGGGGAAAACAAATATTGTATATTAATGCATATATGTGGAACCTAAAAAATGGTACAGATGAACTGGTTTGCAGGGAAGAAATAGAGACACAGAGGTAGAGAACAAACGTATGGACACCAAGTGTGGGAAGCCATGGGGTGGTGGTGGTGGGACGAGTTGGGAGATTGAGATTGACCTGTATACATGTATATGCATAAAATACATAACTAATAATAACCCGCTGTATAAAAAAGTAAATAAAATTAAATTTCAAAATGTTAAAATATAAAATTTAAAAATAAAACAGAAAAAAGCTCTTCCCTTCACACAGATGTATTTATAGGAATAAATTATTTCCATGCTTATATCTATAAATACATAAAAGAGGAATAAAAGCTAACTTGAACCATAAACGAAGAAAAACCTGAACCGACCAGTTATACAGAGAAAAACACTATCAGGGCACTTGCTCCAACGGTAAACAATATTGAAATTGTTCAGAGGTGGGGAATCATTTCCCGTACAGCCAGCAACCCACACCCCACACAAGGAGCTTCCTCATTGCAAAGCGGGGGCCCGAGCCGAGGCATCTCTGAACAAAGGTGAGCTGAGCCCCAGGCCAGCTGTTGCTGAACTGTTCCCACCCTTCCCAGGTAAAACACCTGAATATGTACAAGGGCTTGAAAGACTAGAGGAAGGGCCATGGAGCCACAACAGCGAGAGAACGCAGGCCAACTTGGTGCCTCCAGGCCAGCCAGGGTGGTCCTGGCCCAGGGCACTCTTCCGGAAGCTTTCCATTGTCCTGCCAGAGATACCCCACCTGTCCCGGCCCCCACTGATTTTTTCCTTCCTCACCTCTGTCCGGAGAGAAATTCCAGCGGGAGGTATGGGTGACACATCCTCTTCTTTACAGGTGGCAGCTTGGCAACTCCTGCAGAAAGGCCAGCAGAACTCCACTCACACCGGGCCACCAACAAAGCTGTGGCCCCTCACTCCCTCCCACTAGCACAGCCCCGAGACTGCTCACGGGGCAAAGAATATGGAGGCAGGCACAGCTTCAGGGGCTATTGCTGCCTGGAGCGCTGTTTATATTGACCTCAACCAGGCACACCTGGGGAGGGCCGGCCGGCAGGATAAGGCTGCCCACGTCAGCTAATCCACAACCCTCAGGGAATCACAGTGTTGAAAATGGACCTCGCTAAAGCAGAATAGAAGCCAAGGAAAAAAAGGACACAATGCCATTTGCAGCACCGTAGATGAGCCTAGAGGTTATCACATGACTTGTAGTAAGTCAGAAAGTGAAAGACACATATCGTATCATATCACTTATAGGTGTTACCTAAAAATGGATACCAGGGCAGATATTTCCACGGAGAAGGGCAATCACAGATTCATTAAACAAACTTATGGTTCACCAATGGAAAGGTGTGAGGATGGGTTTCATTACGATATTGGGGTTAACAGACATATACAAACACAGGTGACATATATAATCACCTAAGACCTACGGAATACAAAGAGAGGACTACTCAACATTCTGTCTTAACGTACATGGGCAAAGGATCCCAGGAAGAACAGACATCTGTATATGTGTCAAAGAACCACATCTTCCACACCTACAACAAGCCAAGCATTGTAATCAAACTTGCTGTAATAAAAAATAAAAAATTAAATTAAAAACACGAACAAGAAGTAGTGAGACAAACTTGAGGGGCTTTCTCCTGGCACATTCCATTCTAAATTCCAATCTAGAACAAGACTTCCATTGAGGCTCTGTTGCACTAATAACCTGATTTGAAAGAGAGAACTGCTGCCACCTTGTGGCCGTTTCACACAACAGCAGCTTTAATCCCAGCGCTAAAGGTCAGTTGATATTCAAAATCATTGCAGGCCTGTAAATGACACCTGCCCTGAAAACAAATCCTGGGGTCACATATCGACCAAAAAATTCAAAGGACGTCCATATTTCAAAACGACCGTTTCAAAAGCCATATTTTACGCACATTAGTGTTCTGCTTCTTTGTCTTTCTTTCTTTTTTGGTTAAAAACACGGGAATGGAAAAAGGCATCCCTCAGAAGGGGCGAAAATAGTTGCAAACGAATCAATGGACAAAGGTTTAATCTCCAATATATATAAACAGCTCCTGCAGCTTAATATTAAAAAAACAAACAACCCAATACAAACATGGGCAGAATATCTAAAGAGACGTTTCTTCAAAGAAGACACAGAGATGGCTAAGACGCACATGAAAAGCTGCTCAAGAGCACTAATTATTAGAGAAATGCAAATCAAAACTACAATGAGGTATCACCTCACACCTGTTAGAATCAGCATCATCAGAAAATCTACAGACAACAAATTCTGGGGAGGGTGTGGACAAAAGGAGCCCTCTTCCACTATTGTTGGGAATGTAAATTGATACAGTCACTATGGAGAACAGTATGGAGTTTCCTTAAAAAACCTACAAATAGAAACCTTGACTTTCCCTAACCCTAACCATAGGCTGGAACGGAAACCTACCACCAACCGTGCACCTTATCTACGCGGTACACTAATCCTAATCCGTACGCTGGCACTAACCGGTGAGTCAACATGTACCCTGACACTAACACGTTTCCGTACCCTCAGCTGTGCCCCAAACCTTGCCGTTGCCTATCCTTAACCTTAGCCCGGAACAGAAACCTACCATCAGCCCTACACCTTACCCTAAGCCGTACCCTAATCCTAATCCATACGTCAACACGTACCCTGACCCTAACACGTTTCCGTACCCTCACCTCTGCCATAAACCTTGCCGTTCCCTTACCTTAACCCTAGCCCGGAACGGAAAACTACCACCAACCCTACACCTTACCTTACGCCATACCCTAATCCTAATTCTTTTGCTGACACTAACCTGTGCATCAACACGTACCCTGACCCTAACACGTTTCGTACCCTCACCTGTGCCCTAAACTTTGCCAGTCCCTAAACATAACCCTAGACTGGAACGGAAACCTACCACCAACCCTACACCTTACTCTATGCGGTACCCTAATCCTCATGCGTACGCTCACACTAACCCGTGAGTCAACACGTACCCTGAACCTAACACAATTCCGTACCATCACCTGTGCCCTATACCTTGCAATTCGCTATCCCTAACCCTACACCGGAATGTAAACCTACCGCCATCCGTACACCTTACTGTACGCCATACCCTAATCCTAATGCGTACGATGACACTATTCCATGCATCAACATGCACCATGAACCTAACACGTTTCTGTACCCTCACCTGTGCCCTAAGCCTTGCCGTTCACTAACCCTAACCCTAGCCCTGAACTGAAACCCACCACCAGCCCTACACCATACCCTATGCCTTACCCTACTCCTGGCCTGTATGCTGGCACTGACCCGTGCGTCAGCACGTAGCCTGCCTCACCCAAGTTTCCGTACCCTCACCTGTGCCCTTAGCCTTGCCGTTCCCTAACCCTAACCCTAGCCCAGAACGGAAACCCACCACCAGCCCTACACCTTACCCTACGCCGTACCCTACTCCTGGCCCATACGCTGGCACTGACCCATGCGTCAGCAGGTAGCCTGACCCTCCCACGTTTCCGTACCCTCACCTGTGCCCTAAAACTTGACGTTCCCTAACCCTAATCAAACCCCGGAATGGACACCCACCACCAGTCTTACACCTTACCCTACGCCGTACCCTACTCCTGGTCCACACCCTGGCACTGACCCGTGCTTCAGCATGTAGCCTGACCCTCCCACGTTTCCGTACCCTCACCTGTGCCCTAAGCCTTGCCGTTCCCTAACCCTAACCCTACACTTTACCCTACGCCATACCCTATTCCTGGGCCGTACGCTGGCACTGACACTTGCGTCAGCACGTAGCCTGACCCTCCCACGTTTCTGTACCCTCACCTGTGCCCTAAGCCTTGCCATTCCCTAACCCTAACCCTAGCCGGAAACGGAAACCCACCACCAGCCCTACACCTTACCCTACGCCGTACCCTACTCCTGGGCCGTACACTGGAACTGACCCTTGTGTAAGCACGTAGCCTGCCACTCCCATGTTTCCATACCCTCACCTGTGCCCTAAGCCTTGCCGATCCCTAACCCTAACCCTACCCTGGAACAGAAACCCACCACCAGCCCTACACCTTTCCCTACGCCGTACCCTAATTCTGGCGCGTATGCTGGCACTGACCCGTGTGTCAGCACGTAGCGTGCCTCTCCCTCGTTTCAGTACCCTTACCTGTGCCCTAAGCCTTGCCGTTCCCTAACCCTAACCCGGAACAGAAACCCACCAACAGCCCTACACCTTACCCTACTCCGTACCCTAATCCTGGCCCGTACACTGGCACTGAAACGTGCGTCAGCACATAGCCTGACTCTCCCACGTTTCTGTACCCTCAGCTGTGCCCTAAGCCTTGCCGTTCCCTAACCCTAACCCTAGCGCGGAATGGAAACCCACAACTAGCCCTACACCATACTTTACTCCAGACCCGTACGCTGGCACTGACACGTTTGTCAGCACGTAGCCTGCCTCTCCCACGTGTCCCTATGCTCACCTGTTCCCTAAACCTTGCCGTTCCCTAACCCTAACCCTAGCCCGGAACGGAAACCCACCACCAGCCCTACACGTTACCCTATGATGTACCCTACTCCTGGCCCTTACGCTGGCACTGACACGTGCGTCAGCACACAGCCTGACCATCCCACGATCCTCCCAATACAGAAATGGGCAGAAGATCTCAAGAGACGTTTCTTCAAAGAAGACACAGAGATGGCCAAGGCGCACATGAGAAGCTGCTCAAGAGCACTAATTATTAGAGAAATGCAAATCAAAACTACAATGAGGTATCACCTCACACCTGTTAGAATCGGCATCATCAGAAAATCTACAAACAACAAATTCTGGGGAGGGTGTGGACAAAAGGAGCCCTCTTCCACTATTGGTGGGAATGTAAATTGATAGAGTCACTATGGAGAACACTATGGAGTTTCCTTAAAAAATCTAGAAATAGAATTACCATCTGATCCAGCAATTCCACTTCTGGGCATATACCCAAAGAAAACCATAAATCAAAAAGGCACATTCACCACAATGTTCATTGCAGCACTATTTACAATAGCCAGGTAATGGAAGCAAACTAAACGCCCAAAGACAGATGAATGGATAAAGATGGGGTACATATATAAAATGGAATATTACTCGGCCATAAAAAGGAATGAATCTGGGTCATTTGTAGAGACATCGATGGATCTAGAGACAGTCATACAGAATGAAGTAAGTCAGAAAGGGGAAAACAAATATTGTATATTAATGCATATATGTGGAACCTAAAAAATGGTACAGATGAACTGGTTTGCAGGGAAGAAATAGAGACACAGAGGTAGAGAACAAACGTATGGACACCAAGTGTGGGAAGCCATGGGGTGGTGGTGGTGGGACGAGTTGGGAGATTGAGATTGACCTGTATACATGTATATGCATAAAATACATAACTAATAATAACCCGCTGTATAAAAAAGTAAATAAAATTAAATTTCAAAATGTTAAAATATAAAATTTAAAAATAAAACAGAAAAAAGCTCTTCCCTTCACACAGATGTATTTATAGGAATAAATTATTTCCATGCTTATATCTATAAATACATAAAAGAGGAATAAAAGCTAACTTGAACCATAAACGAAGAAAAACCTGAACCGACCAGTTATACAGAGAAAAACACTATCAGGGCACTTGCTCCAACGGTAAACAATATTGAAATTGTTCAGAGGTGGGGAATCATCTCCCGTACAGCCAGCAACCCACACCCCACACAAGGAGCTTCCTCATTGCAAAGCGGGGGGACCGAGCCGAGGCATCTCTGAACAAAGGTGAGCTGAGCCCCAGGCCAGCTGTTGCTGAACTGTTCCCACCCTTCCCAGGTAAAACACCTGAATATGTACAAGGGCTTGAAAGACTAGAGGAAGGGCCGTGGAGCCACAACAGCGAGAGAACGCAGGCCAACTTGGTGCCTCCAGGCCAGCCAGGGTGGTCCTGGCCCAGGGCACTCTTCCGGAAGCTTTCCATTGTCCTGCCAGAGATACCCCACCTGTCCCGGCCCCCACTGATTTTTTCCTTCCTCACCTCTGTCCGGAGAGAAATTCCAGCGGGAGGTATGGGTGACACATCCTCTTCTTTACAGGTGGCAGCTTGGCAACTCCTGCAGAAAGGCCAGCAGAACTCCACTCACACCGGGCCACCAACAAAGCTGTGGCCCCTCACTCCCTCCCACCAGCACAGCCCCGAGACTGCTCACGGGGCAAAGAATATGGAGGCAGGCACAGCTTCAGGGGCTATTGCTGCCTGGAGCGCTGTTTATATTGACCTCAACCAGGCACACCTGGGGAGGGCCGGCCGGCAGGATAAGGCTGCCCACGTCAGCTAATCCACAACCCTCAGGGAATCACAGTGTTGAAAATGGACCTCGCTAAAGCAGAATAGAAGCCAAGGAAAAAAAGGACACAATGCCATTTGCAGCACCGTAGATGAGCCTAGAGGTTATCACATGACTTGTAGTAAGTCAGAAAGTGAAAGACACATATCGTATCATATCACTTATAGGTGTTACCTAAAAATGGATACCAGGGCAGATATTTCCACGGAGAAGGGCAATCACAGAGTCATTAAACAAACTTATGGTTCACCAATGGAAAGGTGTGAGGATGGGTTTCATTACGATATTGGGGTTAACAGACATATACAAACACAGGTGACATATATAATCACCTAAGACCTACGGAATACAAAGAGAGGACTACTCAACATTCTGTCTTAACGTACATGGGCAAAGGATCCCAGGAAGAACAGACATCTGTATATGTGTAAAAGAACCACATCTTCCACACCTACAACAAGCCAAGCATTGTAATCAAACTTGCTGTAATAAAAAATAAAAAATTAAATTAAAAACACGAACAAGAAGTAGTGAGACAAACTTGAGGGGCTTTCTCCTGGCACATTCCATTCTAAATTCCAATCTAGAACAAGACTTCCATTGAGGCTCTGTTGCACTAATAACCTGATTTGAAAGAGAGAACTGCTGCCACCTTGTGGCCGTTTCACACAACAGCAGCTTTAATCCCAGCGCTAAAGGTCAGTTGATATTCAAAATCATTGCAGGCCTGTAAATGACACCTGCCCTGAAAACAAATCCTGGGGTCACATATCGACCAAAAAATTCAAAGGACGTCCATATTTCAAAACGACCGTTTCAAAAGCCATATTTTACGCACATTAGTGTTCTGCTTCTTTGTCTTTCTTTCTTTTTTGGTTAAAAACACGGGAATGGAAAAAGGCATCCCTCAGAAGGGGCGAAAATAGTTGCAAACGAATCAATGGACAAAGGTTTAATCTCCAATATATATAAACAGCTCCTGCAGCTTAATATTAAAAAAACAAACAACCCAATACAAACATGGGCAGAATATCTAAAGAGACGTTTCTTCAAAGAAGACACAGAGATGGCTAAGACGCACATGAAAAGCTGCTCAAGAGCACTAATTATTAGAGAAATGCAAATCAAAACTACAATGAGGTATCACCTCACACCTGTTAGAATCAGCATCATCAGAAAATCTACAGACAACAAATTCTGGGGAGGGTGTGGACAAAAGGAGCCCTCTTCCACTATTGTTGGGAATGTAAATTGATACAGTCACTATGGAGAACAGTATGGAGTTTCCTTAAAAAACCTACAAATAGAAACCTTGACTTTCCCTAACCCTAACCATAGGCTGGAACGGAAACCTACCACCAACCGTGCACCTTATCTACGCGGTACACTAATCCTAATCCGTACGCTGGCACTAACCGGTGAGTCAACATGTACCCTGACACTAACACGTTTCCGTACCCTCAGCTGTGCCCCAAACCTTGCCGTTGCCTATCCTTAACCTTAGCCCGGAACAGAAACCTACCATCAGCCCTACACCTTACCCTAAGCCGTACCCTAATCCTAATCCATACGTCAACACGTACCCTGACCCTAACACGTTTCCGTACCCTCACCTCTGCCATAAACCTTGCCGTTCCCTTACCTTAACCCTAGCCCGGAACGGAAAACTACCACCAACCCTACACCTTACCTTACGCCATACCCTAATCCTAATTCGTATGCTGACACTAACCTGTGCATCAACACGTACCCTGACCCTAACACGTTTCGTACCCTCACCTGTGCCCTAAACTTTGCCAGTCCCTAAACATAACCCTAGACTGGAACGGAAACCTACCACCAACCCTACACCTTACTCTATGCGGTACCCTAATCCTCATGCGTACGCTCACACTAACCCGTGAGTCAACACGTACCCTGAACCTAACACAATTCCGCACCATCACCTGTGCCCTATACCTTGCAATTCGCTATCCCTAACCCTACACCGGAATGTAAACCTACCGCCATCCGTACACCTTACTGTACGCCGTACCCTAATCCTAATGCGTACGATGACACTATTCCATGCATCAACATGCACCATGAACCTAACACGTTTCTGTACCCTCACCTGTGCCCTAAGCCTTGCCGTTCACTAACCCTAACCCTAGCCCTGAACTGAAACCCACCACCAGCCCTACACCATACCCTATGCCTTACCCTACTCCTGGCCTGTATGCTGGCACTGACCCGTGCGTCAGCACGTAGCCTGCCTCACCCAAGTTTCCGTACCCTCACCTGTGCCCTTAGCCTTGCCGTTCCCTAACCCTAACCCTAGCCCAGAACGGAAACCCACCACCAGCCCTACACCTTACCCTACGCCGTACCCTACTCCTGGCCCATACGCTGGCACTGACCCATGCGTCAGCAGGTAGCCTGACCCTCCCACGTTTCTGTACCCTCACCTGTGCCCTAAAACTTGACGTTCCCTAACCCTAATCAAACCCCGGAATGGACACCCACCACCAGTCTTACACCTTACCCTACGCCGTACCCTACTCCTGGTCCACACCCTGGCACTGACCCGTGCTTCAGCATGTAGCCTGACCCTCCCACGTTTCCGTACCCTCACCTGTGCCCTAAGCCTTGCCGTTCCCTAACCCTAACCCTACACTTTACCCTACGCCATACCCTATTCCTGGGCCGTACGCTGGCACTGACACTTGCGTCAGCACGTAGCCTGACCCTCCCACGTTTCTGTACCCTCACCTGTGCCCTAAGCCTAGCCATTCCCTAACCCTAACCCTAGCCGGAAACGGAAACCCACCACCAGCCCTACACCTTACCCTACGCCGTACCCTACTCCTGGGCCGTACACTGGAACTGACCCTTGTGTAAGCACGTAGCCTGCCACTCCCATGTTTCCATACCCTCACCTGTGCCCTAAGCCTTGCCGATCCCTAACCCTAACCCTACCCTGGAACAGAAACCCACCACCAGCCCTACACCTTACCCTATGCCGTACCCTAATTCTGGCGCGTACGCTGACACTGACCCGTGTGTCAGCACGTAGCGTGCCTCTCCCTCGTTTCAGTACCCTTACCTGTGCCCTAAGCCTTGCCGTTCCCTAACCCTAACCCGGAACAGAAACCCACCAAAAGCCCTACACCTTACCCTACTCCGTACCCTAATCCTGGCCCGTACACTGGCACTGAAACGTGCGTCAGCACATAGCCTGACCCTCCCACGTTTCTGTACCCTCAGCTGTGCCCTAAGCCTTGCCGTTCCCTAACCCTAACCCTAGCGCGGAATGGAAACCCACAACTAGCCCTACACCATACTTTACTCCAGACCCGTACGCTGGCACTGACACGTTTGTCAGCACGTAGCCTGCCTCTCCCACGTGTCCCTATGCTCACCTGTTCCCTAAACCTTGCCGTTCCCTAACCCTAACCCTAGCCCGGAACGGAAACCCACCACCAGCCCTACACGTTACCCTATGATGTACCCTACTCCTGGCCCTTACGCTGGCACTGACACGTGCGTCAGCACACAGCCTGACCATCCCACGATCCTCCCCATACGGAAATGGGCAGAAGATCTCAAGAGACGTTTCTTCAAAGAAGACACAGAGATGGCCAAGGCGCACATGAGAAGCTGCTCAAGAGCACTAATTATTAGAGAAATGCAAATCAAAACTACAATGAGGTATCACCTCACACCTGTTAGAATCGGCATCATCAGAAAATCTACAAACAACAAATTCTGGGGAGGGTGTGGACAAAAGGAGCCCTCTTCCACTATTGGTGGGAATGTAAATTGATAGAGTCACTATGGAGAACACTATGGAGTTTCCTTAAAAAATCTAGAAATAGAATTACCATCTGATCCAGCAATTCCACTTCTGGGCATATACCCAAAGAAAACCATAAATCAAAAAGGCACATTCACCACAATGTTCATTGCAGCACTATTTACAATAGCCAGGTAATGGAAGCAAACTAAACGCCCAAAGACAGATGAATGGATAAAGATGGGGTACATATATAAAATGGAATATTACTCGGCCATAAAAAGGAATGAATCTGGGTCATTTGTAGAGACATCGATGGATCTAGAGACAGTCATACAGAATGAAGTAAGTCAGAAAGGGGAAAACAAATATTGTATATTAATGCATATATGTGGAACCTAAAAAATGGTACAGATGAACTGGTTTGCAGGGAAGAAATAGAGACACAGAGGTAGAGAACAAACGTATGGACACCAAGTGTGGGAAGCCATGGGGTGGTGGTGGTGGGACGAGTTGGGAGATTGAGATTGACCTGTATACATGTATATGCATAAAATACATAACTAATAATAACCCGCTGTATAAAAAAGTAAATAAAATTAAATTTCAAAATGTTAAAATATAAAATTTAAAAATAAAACAGAAAAAAGCTCTTCCCTTCACACAGATGTATTTATAGGAATAAATTATTTCCATGCTTATATCTATAAATACATAAAAGAGGAATAAAAGCTAACTTGAACCATAAACGAAGAAAAACCTGAACCGACCAGTTATACAGAGAAAAACACTATCAGGGCACTTGCTCCAACGGTAAACAATATTGAAATTGTTCAGAGGTGGGGAATCATCTCCCGTACAGCCAGCAACCCACACCCCACACAAGGAGCTTCCTCATTGCAAAGCGGGGGGACCGAGCCGAGGCATCTCTGAACAAAGGTGAGCTGAGCCCCAGGCCAGCTGTTGCTGAACTGTTCCCACCCTTCCCAGGTAAAACACCTGAATATGTACAAGGGCTTGAAAGACTAGAGGAAGGGCCGTGGAGCCACAACAGCGAGAGAACGCAGGCCAACTTGGTGCCTCCAGGCCAGCCAGGGTGGTCCTGGCCCAGGGCACTCTTCCGGAAGCTTTCCATTGTCCTGCCAGAGATACCCCACCTGTC
Organism: Mesoplodon bidens; assembly: GCF_964165515.1. NCBI lineage: Eukaryota > Metazoa > Chordata > Mammalia > Artiodactyla > Ziphiidae > Mesoplodon > Mesoplodon bidens. The sequence continues at coordinate 157,169 of NW_027671848.1, forward strand.
CCGGCCCCCACTGATTTTTTCCTTCCTCACCTCTGTCCGGAGAGAAATTCCAGCGGGAGGTATGGGTGACACATCCTCTTCTTTACAGGTGGCAGCTTGGCAACTCCTGCAGAAAGGCCAGCAGAATTCCACTCACACCGGGCCACCAACAAAGCTGTGGCCCCTCACTCCCTCCCACCAGCACAGCCCCGAGACTGCTCACGGGGCAAAGAATATGGAGGCAGGCACAGCTTCAGGGGCTATTGCTGCCTGGAGCGCTGTTTATATTGACCTCAACCAGGCACACCTGGGGAGGGCCGGCCGGCAGGATAAGGCTGCCCACGTCAGCTAATCCACAACCCTCAGGGAATCACAGTGTTGAAAATGGACCTCGCTAAAGCAGAATAGAAGCCAAGGAAAAAAAGGACACAATGCCATTTGCAGCACCGTAGATGAGCCTAGAGGTTATCACATGACTTGTAGTAAGTCAGAAAGTGAAAGACACATATCGTATCATATCACTTATAGGTGTTACCTAAAAATGGATACCAGGGCAGATATTTCCACGGAGAAGGGCAATCACAGATTCATTAAACAAACTTATGGTTCACCAATGGAAAGGTGTGAGGATGGGTTTCATTACGATATTGGGGTTAACAGACATATACAAACACAGGTGACATATATAATCACCTAAGACCTACGGAATACAAAGAGAGGACTACTCAACATTCTGTCTTAACGTACATGGGCAAAGGATCCCAGGAAGAACAGACATCTGTATATGTGTAAAAGAACCACATCTTCCACACCTACAACAAGCCAAGCATTGTAATCAAACTTGCTGTAATAAAAAATAAAAAATTAAATTAAAAACACGAACAAGAAGTAGTGAGACAAACTTGAGGGGCTTTCTCCTGGCACATTCCATTCTAAATTCCAATCTAGAACAAGACTTCCATTGAGGCTCTGTTGCACTAATAACCTGATTTGAAAGAGAGAACTGCTGCCACCTTGTGGCCGTTTCACACAACAGCAGCTTTAATCCCAGCGCTAAAGGTCAGTTGATATTCAAAATCATTGCAGGCCTGTAAATGACACCTGCCCTGAAATCAAATCCTGGGGTCACATATCGACCAAAAAATTCAAAGGACGTCCATATTTCAAAACGACCGTTTCAAAAGCCATATTTTACGCACATTAGTGTTCTGCTTCTTTGTCTTTCTTTCTTTTTTGGTTAAAAACACGGGAATGGAAAAAGGCATCCCTCAGAAGGGGCGAAAATAGTTGCAAACGAATCAATGGACAAAGGTTTAATCTCCAATATATATAAACAGCTCCTGCAGCTTAATATTAAAAAAACAAACAACCCAATACAAACATGGGCAGAATATCTAAAGAGACGTTTCTTCAAAGAAGACACAGACATGGCTAAGACGCACATGAAAAGCTGCTCAAGAGCACTAATTATTAGAGAAATGCAAATCAAAACTACAATGAGGTATCACCTCACACCTGTTAGAATCAGCATCATCAGAAAATCTACAGACAACAAATTCTGGGGAGGGTGTGGACAAAAGGAGCCCTCTTCCACTGTTGTTGGGAATGTAAATTGATACAGTCACTATGGAGAACAGTATGGAGTTTCCTTAAAAAACCTACAAATAGAAACCTTGACTTTCCCTAACCCTAACCATAGGCTGGAACGGAAACCTACCACCAACCGTGCACCTTATCTACGCGGTACACTAATCCTAATCCGTACGCTGGCACTAACCGGTGAGTCAACATGTACCCTGACACTAACACGTTTCCGTACCCTCAGCTGTGCCCCAAACCTTGCCGTTGCCTATCCTTAACCTTAGCCCGGAACAGAAACCTACCATCAGCCCTACACCTTACCCTAAGCCGTACCCTAATCCTAATCCATACGTCAACACGTACCCTGACCCTAACACGTTTCCGTACCCTCACCTCTGCCATAAACCTTGCCGTTCCCTTACCTTAACCCTAGCCCGGAACGGAAAACTACCACCAACCCTACACCTTACCTTACGCCATACCCTAATCCTAATTCGTATGCTGACACTAACCTGTGCATCAACACGTACCCTGACCCTAACACGTTTCGTACCCTCACCTGTGCCCTAAACTTTGCCAGTCCCTAAACATAACCCTAGACTGGAACGGAAACCTACCACCAACCCTACACCTTACTCTATGCGGTACCCTAATCCTCATGCGTACGCTCACACTAACCCGTGAGTCAACACGTACCCTGAACCTAACACAATTCCGTACCATCACCTGTGCCCTATACCTTGCAATTCGCTATCCCTAACCCTACACCGGAATGTAAACCTACCGCCATCCGTACACCTTACTGTACGCCGTACCCTAATCCTAATGCGTACGATGACACTATTCCATGCATCAACATGCACCATGAACCTAACACGTTTCTGTACCCTCACCTGTGCCCTAAGCCTTGCCGTTCACTAACCCTAACCCTAGCCCTGAACTGAAACCCACCACCAGCCCTACACCATACCCTATGCCTTACCCTACTCCTGGCCTGTATGCTGGCACTGACCCGTGCGTCAGCACGTAGCCTGCCTCACCCAAGTTTCCGTACCCTCACCTGTGCCCTTAGCCTTGCCGTTCCCTAACCCTAACCCTAGCCCAGAACGGAAACCCACCACCAGCCCTACACCTTACCCTACGCCGTACCCTACTCCTGGCCCATACGCTGGCACTGACCCATGCGTCAGCAGGTAGCCTGACCCTCCCACGTTTCCGTACCCTCACCTGTGCCCTAAAACTTGACGTTCCCTAACCCTAATCAAACCCCGGAATGGACACCCACCACCAGTCTTACACCTTACCCTACGCCGTACCCTACTCCTGGTCCACACCCTGGCACTGACCCGTGCTTCAGCATGTAGCCTGACCCTCCCACGTTTCCGTACCCTCACCTGTGCCCTAAGCCTTGCCGTTCCCTAACCCTAACCCTACACTTTACCCTACGCCATACCCTATTCCTGGGCCGTACGCTGGCACTGACACTTGCGTCAGCACGTAGCCTGACCCTCCCACGTTTCTGTACCCTCACCTGTGCCCTAAGCCTTGCCATTCCCTAACCCTAACCCTAGCCGGAAACGGAAACCCACCACCAGCCCTACACCTTACCCTACGCCGTACCCTACTCCTGGGCCGTACACTGGAACTGACCCTTGTGTAAGCACGTAGCCTGCCACTCCCATGTTTCCATACCCTCACCTGTGCCCTAAGCCTTGCCGATCCCTAACCCTAACCCTACCCTGGAACAGAAACCCACCACCAGCCCTACACCTTACCCTACGCCGTACCCTAATTCTGGCGCGTACGCTGGCACTGACCCGTGTGTCAGCACGTAGCGTGCCTCTCCCTCGTTTCAGTACCCTTACCTGTGCCCTAAGCCTTGCCGTTCCCTAACCCTAACCCGGAACAGAAACCCACCAACAGCCCTACACCTTACCCTACTCCGTACCCTAATCCTGGCCCGTACACTGGCACTGAAACGTGCGTCAGCACATAGCCTGACCCTCCCACGTTTCTGTACCCTCAGCTGTGCCCTAAGCCTTGCCGTTCCCTAACCCTAACCCTAGCGCGGAATGGAAACCCACAACTAGCCCTACACCATACTTTACTCCAGACCCGTACGCTGGCACTGACACGTTTGTCAGCACGTAGCCTGCCTCTCCCACGTGTCCCTATGCTCACCTGTTCCCTAAACCTTGCCGTTCCCTAACCCTAACCCTAGCCCGGAACGGAAACCCACCACCAGCCCTACACGTTACCCTATGATGTACCCTACTCCTGGCCCTTACGCTGGCACTGACACGTGCGTCAGCACACAGCCTGACTATCCCACGATCCTCCCAATACGGAAATGGGCAGAAGATCTCAAGAGACGTTTCTTCAAAGAAGACACAGAGATGGCCAAGGCGCACATGAGAAGCTGCTCAAGAGCACTAATTATTAGAGAAATGCAAATCAAAACTACAATGAGGTATCACCTCACACCTGTTAGAATCGGCATCATCAGAAAATCTACAAACAACAAATTCTGGGGAGGGTGTGGACAAAAGGAGCCCTCTTCCACTATTGGTGGGAATGTAAATTGATAGAGTCACTATGGAGAACACTATGGAGTTTCCTTAAAAAATCTAGAAATAGAATTACCATCTGATCCAGCAATTCCACTTCTGGGCATATACCCAAAGAAAACCATAAATCAAAAAGGCACATTCACCACAATGTTCATTGCAGCACTATTTACAATAGCCAGGTAATGGAAGCAAACTAAACGCCCAAAGACAGATGAATGGATAAAGATGGGGTACATATATAAAATGGAATATTACTCGGCCATAAAAAGGAATGAATCTGGGTCATTTGTAGAGACATCGATGGATCTAGAGACAGTCATACAGAATGAAGTAAGTCAGAAAGGGGAAAACAAATATTGTATATTAATGCATATATGTGGAACCTAAAAAATGGTACAGATGAACTGGTTTGCAGGGAAGAAATAGAGACACAGAGGTAGAGAACAAACGTATGGACACCAAGTGTGGGAAGCCATGTGGTGGTGGTGGTGGGACGAGTTGGGAGATTGAGATTGACCTGTATACATGTATATGCATAAAATACATAACTAATAATAACCCGCTGTATAAAAAAGTAAATAAAATTAAATTTCAAAATGTTAAAATATAAAATTTAAAAATAAAACAGAAAAAAGCTCTTCCCTTCACACAGATGTATTTATAGGAATAAATTATTTCCATGCTTATATCTATAAATACATAAAAGAGGAATAAAAGCTAACTTGAACCATAAACGAAGAAAAACCTGAACCGACCAGTTATACAGAGAAAAACACTATCAGGGCACTTGCTCCAACGGTAAACAATATTGAAATTGTTCAGAGGTGGGGAATCATCTCCCGTACAGCCAGCAACCCACACCCCACACAAGGAGATTCCTCATTGCAAAGCGGGGGGACCGAGCCGAGGCATCTCTGAACAAAGGTGAGCTGAGCCCCAGGCCAGCTGTTGCTGAACTATTCCCACCCTTCCCAGGTAAAACACCTGAATATGTACAAGGGCTTGAAAGACTAGAGGAAGGGCCGTGGAGCCACAAGAGCGAGAGAACGCAGGCCAACTTGGTGCCTCCAGGCCAGCCAGGGTGGTCCTGGCCCAGGGCACTCTTCCAGAAGCTTTCCATTGTCCTGCCAGAGATACCCCACCTGTCCCGGCCCCCACTGATTTTTTCCTTCCTCACCTCTGTCCGGAGAGAAATTCCAGCGGGAGGTATGGGTGACACATCCTCTTCTTTACAGGTGGCAGCTTGGCAACTCCTGCAGAAAGGCCAGCAGAACTCCACTCACACCGGGCCACCAACAAAGCTGTGGCCCCTCACTCCCTCCCACCAGCACAGCCCCGAGACTGCTCACGGGGCAAAGAATATGGAGGCAGGCACAGCTTCAGGGGCTATTGCTGCCTGGAGCGCTGTTTATATTGACCTCAACCAGGCACACCTGGGGAGGGCCGGCCGGCAGGATAAGGCTGCCCACGTCAGCTAATCCACAACCCTCAGGGAATCACAGTGTTGAAAATGGACCTCGCTAAAGCAGAATAGAAGCCAAGGAAAAAAAGGACACAATGCCATTTGCAGCACCGTAGATGAGCCTAGAGGTTATCACATGACTTGTAGTAAGTCAGAAAGTGAAAGACACATATCGTATCATATCACTTATAGGTGTTACCTAAAAATGGATACCAGGGCAGATATTTCCACGGAGAAGGGCAATCACAGATTCATTAAACAAACTTATGGTTCACCAATGGAAAGGTGTGAGGATGGGTTTCATTACGATATTGGGGTTAACAGACATATACAAACACAGGTGACATATATAATCACCTAAGACCTACGGAATACAAAGAGAGGACTACTCAACATTCTGTCTTAACGTACATGGGCAAAGGATCCCAGGAAGAACAGACATCTGTATATGTGTAAAAGAACCACATCTTCCACACCTACAACAAGCCAAGCATTGTAATCAAACTTGCTGTAATAAAAAATAAAAAATTAAATTAAAAACACGAACAAGAAGTAGTGAGACAAACTTGAGGGGCTTTCTCCTGGCACATTCCATTCTAAATTCCAATCTAGAACAAGACTTCCATTGAGGCTCTGTTGCACTAATAACCTGATTTGAAAGAGAGAACTGCTGCCACCTTGTGGCCGTTTCACACAACAGCAGCTTTAATCCCAGCGCTAAAGGTCAGTTGATATTCAAAATTATTGCAGGCCTGTAAATGACACCTGCCCTGAAAACAAATCCTGGGGTCACATATCGACCAAAAAATTCAAAGGACGTCCATATTTCAAAACGACCGTTTCAAAAGCCATATTTTACGCACATTAGTGTTCTGCTTCTTTGTCTTTCTTTCTTTTTTGGTTAAAAACACGGGAATGGAAAAAGGCATCCCTCAGAAGGGGCGAAAATAGTTGCAAACGAATCAATGGACAAAGGTTTAATCTCCAATATATATAAACAGCTCATGCAGCTTAATATTAAAAAAACAAACAACCCAATACAAACATGGGCAGAATATCTAAAGAGACGTTTCTTCAAAGAAGACACAGAGATGGCTAAGACGCACATGAAAAGCTGCTCAAGAGCACTAATTATTAGAGAAATGCAAATCAAAACTACAATGAGGTATCACCTCACACCTGTTAGAATCAGCATCATCAGAAAATCTACAGACAACAAATTCTGGGGAGGGTGTGGACAAAAGGAGCCCTCTTCCACTATTGTTGGGAATGTAAATTGATACAGTCACTATGGAGAACAGTATGGAGTTTCCTTAAAAAACCTACAAATAGAAACCTTGACTTTCCCTAACCCTAACCATAGGCTGGAACGGAAACCTACCACCAACCGTGCACCTTATCTACGCGGTACACTAATCCTAATCCGTACGCTGGCACTAACCGGTGAGTCAACATGTACCCTGACACTAACACGTTTCCGTACCCTCAGCTGTGCCCCAAACCTTGCCGTTGCCTATCCTTAACCTTAGCCCGGAACAGAAACCTACCATCAGCCCTACACCTTACCCTAAGCCGTACCCTAATCCTAATCCATACGTCAACACGTACCCTGACCCTAACACGTTTCCGTACCCTCACCTCTGCCATAAACCTTGCCGTTCCCTTACCTTAACCCTAGCCCGGAACGGAAAACTACCACCAACCCTACACCTTACCTTACGCCATACCCTAATCCTAATTCGTATGCTGACACTAACCTGTGCATCAACACGTACCCTGACCCTAACACGTTTCGTACCCTCACCTGTGCCCTAAACTTTGCCAGTCCCTAAACATAACCCTAGACTGGAACGGAAACCTACCACCAACCCTACACCTTACTCTATGCGGTACCCTAATCCTCATGCGTACGCTCACACTAACCCGTGAGTCAACACGTACCGTGAACCTAACACAATTCCGTACCATCACCTGTGCCCTATACCTTGCAATTCGCTATCCCTAACCCTACACCGGAATGTAAACCTACCGCCATCCGTACACCTTACTGTACGCCGTACCCTAATCCTAATGCGTACGATGACACTATTCCATGCATCAACATGCACCATGAACCTAACACGTTTCTGTACCCTCACCTGTGCCCTAAGCCTTGCCGTTCACTAACCCTAACCCTAGCCCTGAACTGAAACCCACCACCAGCCCTACACCATACCCTATGCCTTACCCTACTCCTGGCCTGTATGCTGGCACTGACCCGTGCGTCAGCACGTAGCCTGCCTCACCCAAGTTTCCGTACCCTCACCTGTGCCCTTAGCCTTGCCGTTCCCTAACCCTAACCCTAGCCCAGAACGGAAACCCACCACCAGCCCTACACCTTACCCTACGCCGTACCCTACTCCTGGCCCATACGCTGGCACTGACCCATGCGTCAGCAGGTAGCCTGACCCTCCCACGTTTCCGTACCCTCACCTGTGCCCTAAAACTTGACGTTCCCTAACCCTAATCAAACCCCGGAATGGACACCCACCACCAGTCTTACACCTTACCCTACGCCGTACCCTACTCCTGGTCCACACCCTGGCACTGACCCGTGCTTCAGCATGTAGCCTGACCCTCCCACGTTTCCGTACCCTCACCTGTGCCCTAAGCCTTGCCGTTCCCTAACCCTAACCCTACACTTTACCCTACGCCATACCCTATTCCTGGGCCGTACGCTGGCACTGACACTTGCGTCAGCACGTAGCCTGACCCTCCCACGTTTCTGTACCCTCACCTGTGCCCTAAGCCTTGCCATTCCCTAACCCTAACCCTAGCCGGAAACGGAAACCCACCACCAGCCCTACACCTTACCCTACGCCGTACCCTACTCCTGGGCCGTACACTGGAACTGACCCTTGTGTAAGCACGTAGCCTGCCACTCCCATGTTTCCATACCCTCACCTGTGCCCTAAGCCTTGCCGATCCCTAACCCTAACCCTACCCTGGAACAGAAACCCACCACCAGCCCTACACCTTACCCTACGCCGTACCCTAATTCTGGCGCGTACGCTGGCACTGACCCGTGTGTCAGCACGTAGCGTGCCTCTCCCTCGTTTCAGTACCCTTACCTGTGCCCTAAGCCTTGCCGTTCCCTAACCCTAACCCGGAACAGAAACCCACCAACAGCCCTACACCTTACCCTACTCCGTACCCTAATCCTGGCCCGTACACTGGCACTGAAACGTGCGTCAGCACATAGCCTGACCCTCCCACGTTTCTGTACCCTCAGCTGTGCCCTAAGCCTTGCCGTTCCCTAACCCTAACCCTAGCGCGGAATGGAAACCCACAACTAGCCCTACACCATACTTTACTCCAGACCCGTACGCTGGCACTGACACGTTTGTCAGCACGTAGCCTGCCTCTCCCACGTGTCCCTATGCTCACCTGTTCCCTAAACCTTGCCGTTCCCTAACCCTAACCCTAGCCCGGAACGGAAACCCACCACCAGCCCTACACGTTACCCTATGATGTACCCTACTCCTGGCCCTTACGCTGGCACTGACACGTGCGTCAGCACACAGCCTGACCATCCCACGATCCTCCCCATACGGAAATGGGCAGAAGATCTCAAGAGACGTTTCTTCAAAGAAGACACAGAGATGGCCAAGGCGCACATGAGAAGCTGCTCAAGAGCACTAATTATTAGAGAAATGCAAATCAAAACTACAATGAGGTATCACCTCACACCTGTTAGAATCGGCATCATCAGAAAATCTACAAACAACAAATTCTGGGGAGGGTGTGGACAAAAGGAGCCCTCTTCCACTATTGGTGGGAATGTAAATTGATAGAGTCACTATGGAGAACACTATGGAGTTTCCTTAAAAAATCTAGAAATAGAATTACCATCTGATCCAGCAATTCCACTTCTGGGCATATACCCAAAGAAAACCATAAATCAAAAAGGCACATTCACCACAATGTTCATTGCAGCACTATTTACAATAGCCAGGTAATGGAAGCAAACTAAACGCCCAAAGACAGATGAATGGATAAAGATGGGGTACATATATAAAATGGAATATTACTCGGCCATAAAAAGGAATGAATCTGGGTCATTTGTAGAGACATCGATGGATCTAGAGACAGTCATACAGAATGAAGTAAGTCAGAAAGGGGAAAACAAATATTGTATATTAATGCATATATGTGGAACCTAAAAAATGGTACAGATGAACTGGTTTGCAGGGAAGAAATAGAGACACAGAGGTAGAGAACAAACGTATGGACACCAAGTGTGGGAAGCCATGGGGTGGTGGTGGTGGGACGAGTTGGGAGATTGAGATTGACCTGTATACATGTATATGCATAAAATACATAACTAATAATAACCCGCTGTATAAAAAAGTAAATAAAATTAAATTTCAAAATGTTAAAATATAAAATTTAAAAATAAAACAGAAAAAAGCTCTTCCCTTCACACAGATGTATTTATAGGAATAAATTATTTCCATGCTTATATCTATAAATACATAAAAGAGGAATAAAAGCTAACTTGAACCATAAACGAAGAAAAACCTGAACCGACCAGTTATACAGAGAAAAACACTATCAGGGCACTTGCTCCAACGGTAAACAATATTGAAATTGTTCAGAGGTGGGGAATCATCTCCCGTACAGCCAGCAACCCACACCCCACACAAGGAGCTTCCTCATTGCAAAGCGGGGGGACCGAGCCGAGGCATCTCTGAACAAAGGTGAGCTGAGCCCCAGGCCAGCTGTTGCTGAACTGTTCCCACCCTTCCCAGGTAAAACACCTGAATATGTACAAGGGCTTGAAAGACTAGAGGAAGGGCCGTGGAGCCACAACAGCGAGAGAACGCAGGCCAACTTGGTGCCTCCAGGCCAGCCAGGGTGGTCCTGGCCCAGGGCACTCTTCCGGAAGCTTTCCATTGTCCTGCCAGAGATACCCCACCTGTCCCGGCCCCCACTGATTTTTTCCTTCCTCACCTCTGTCCGGAGAGAAATTCCAGCGGGAGGTATGGGTGACACATCCTCTTCTTTACAGGTGGCAGCTTGGCAACTCCTGCAGAAAGGCCAGCAGAACTCCACTCACACCGGGCCACCAACAAAGCTGTGGCCCCTCACTCCCTCCCACCAGCACAGCCCCGAGACTGCTCACGGGGCAAAGAATATGGAGGCAGGCACAGCTTCAGGGGCTATTGCTGCCTGGAGCGCTGTTTATATTGACCTCAACCAGGCACACCTGGGGAGGGCCGGCCGGCAGGATAAGGCTGCCCACGTCAGCTAATCCACAACCCTCAGGGAATCACAGTGTTGAAAATGGACCTCGCTAAAGCAGAATAGAAGCCAAGGAAAAAAAGGACACAATGCCATTTGCAGCACCGTAGATGAGCCTAGAGGTTATCACATGACTTGTAGTAAGTCAGAAAGTGAAAGACACATATCGTATCATATCACTTATAGGTGTTACCTAAAAATGGATACCAGGGCAGATATTTCCACGGAGAAGGGCAATCACAGATTCATTAAACAAACTTATGGTTCACCAATGGAAAGGTGTGAGGATGGGTTTCATTACGATATTGGGGTTAACAGACATATACAAACACAGGTGACATATATAATCACCTAAGACCTACGGAATACAAAGAGAGGACTACTCAACATTCTGTCTTAACGTACATGGGCAAAGGATCCCAGGAAGAACAGACATCTGTATATGTGTAAAAGAACCACATCTTCCACACCTACAACAAGCCAAGCATTGTAATCAAACTTGCTGTAATAAAAAATAAAAAATTAAATTAAAAACACGAACAAGAAGTAGTGAGACAAACTTGAGGGGCTTTCTCCTGGCACATTCCATTCTAAATTCCAATCTAGAACAAGACTTCCATTGAGGCTCTGTTGCACTAATAACCTGATTTGAAAGAGAGAACTGCTGCCACCTTGTGGCCGTTTCACACAACAGCAGCTTTAATCCCAGCGCTAAAGGTCAGTTGATATTCAAAATCATTGCAGGCCTGTAAATGACACCTGCCCTGAAAACAAATCCTGGGGTCACATATCGACCAAAAAATTCAAAGGACGTCCATATTTCAAAACGACCGTTTCAAAAGCCATATTTTACGCACATTAGTGTTCTGCTTCTTTGTCTTTCTTTCTTTTTTGGTTAAAAACACGGGAATGGAAAAAGGCATCCCTCAGAAGGGGCGAAAATAGTTGCAAACGAATCAATGGACAAAGGTTTAATCTCCAATATATATAAACAGCTCATGCAGCTTAATATTAAAAAAACAAACAACCCAATACAAACATGGGCAGAATATCTAAAGAGACGTTTCTTCAAAGAAGACACAGAGATGGCTAAGACGCACATGAAAAGCTGCTCAAGAGCACTAATTATTAGAGAAATGCAAATCAAAACTACAATGAGGTATCACCTCACACCTGTTAGAATCAGCATCATCAGAAAATCTACAGACAACAAATTCTGGGGAGGGTGTGGACAAAAGGAGCCCTCCTCCACTATTGTTGGGAATGTAAATTGATACAGTCACTATGGAGAACAGTATGGAGTTTCCTTAAAAAACCTACAAATAGAAACCTTGACTTTCCCTAACCCTAACCATAGGCTGGAACGGAAACCTACCACCAACCGTGCACCTTATCTACGCGGTACACTAATCCTAATCCGTACGCTGGCACTAACCGGTGAGTCAACATGTACCCTGACACTAACACGTTTCCGTACCCTCAGCTGTGCCCCAAACCTTGCCGTTGCCTATCCTTAACCTTAGCCCGGAACAGAAACCTACCATCAGCCCTACACCTTACCCTAAGCCGTACCCTAATCCTAATCCATACGTCAACACGTACCCTGACCCTAACACGTTTCCGTACCCTCACCTCTGCCATAAACCTTGCCGTTCCCTTACCTTAACCCTAGCCCGGAACGGAAAACTACCACCAACCCTACACCTTACCTTACGCCATACCCTAATCCTAATTCGTATGCTGACACTAACCTGTGCATCAACACGTACCCTGACCCTAACACGTTTCGTACCCTCACCTGTGCCCTAAACTTTGCCAGTCCCTAAACATAACCCTAGACTGGAACGGAAACCTACCACCAACCCTACACCTTACTCTATGCGGTACCCTAATCCTCATGCGTACGCTCACACTAACCCGTGAGTCAACACGTACCCTGAACCTAACACAATTCCGTACCATCACCTGTGCCCTATACCTTGCAATTCGCTATCCCTAACCCTACACCGGAATGTAAACCTACCGCCATCCGTACACCTTACTGTACGCCGTACCCTAATCCTAATGCGTACGATGACACTATTCCATGCATCAACATGCACCATGAACCTAACACGTTTCTGTACCCTCACCTGTGCCCTAAGCCTTGCCGTTCACTAACCCTAACCCTAGCCCTGAACTGAAACCCACCACCAGCCCTACACCATACCCTATGCCTTACCCTACTCCTGGCCTGTATGCTGGCACTGACCCATGCGTCAGCACGTAGCCTGCCTCACCCAAGTTTCCGTACCCTCACCTGTGCCCTTAGCCTTGCCGTTCCCTAACCCTAACCCTAGCCCAGAACGGAAACCCACCACCAGCCCTACACCTTACCCTACGCCGTACCCTACTCCTGGCCCATACGCTGGCACTGACCCATGCGTCAGCAGGTAGCCTGACCCTCCCACGTTTCCGTACCCTCACCTGTGCCCTAAAACTTGACGTTCCCTAACCCTAATCAAACCCCGGAATGGACACCCACCACCAGTCTTACACCTTACCCTACGCCGTACCCTACTCCTGGTCCACACCCTGGCACTGACCCGTGCTTCAGCATGTAGCCTGACCCTCCCACGTTTCCGTACCCTCACCTGTGCCCTAAGCCTTGCCGTTCCCTAACCCTAACCCTACACTTTACCCTACGCCATACCCTATTCCTGGGCCGTACGCTGGCACTGACACTTGCGTCAGCACATAGCCTGACCCTCCCACGTTTCTGTACCCTCACCTGTGCCCTAAGCCTTGCCATTCCCTAACCCTAACCCTAGCCGGAAACGGAAACCCACCACCAGCCCTACACCTTACCCTACGCCGTACCCTACTCCTGGGCCGTACACTGGAACTGACCCTTGTGTAAGCACGTAGCCTGCCACTCCCATGTTTCCATACCCTCACCTGTGCCCTAAGCCTTGCCGATCCCTAACCCTAACCCTACCCTGGAACAGAAACCCACCACCAGCCCTACACCTTACCCTACGCCGTACCCTAATTCTGGCGCGTACGCTGGCACTGACCCGTGTGTCAGCACGTAGCGTGCCTCTCCCTCGTTTCAGTACCCTTACCTGTGCCCTAAGCCTTGCCGTTCCCTAACCCTAACCCGGAACAGAAACCCACCAACAGCCCTACACCTTACCCTACTCCGTACCCTAATCCTGGCCCGTACACTGGCACTGAAACGTGCGTCAGCACATAGCCTGACCCTCCCACGTTTCTGTACCCTCAGCTGTGCCCTAAGCCTTGCCGTTCCCTAACCCTAACCCTAGCGCGGAATGGAAACCCACAACTAGCCCTACACCATACTTTACTCCAGACCCGTACGCTGGCACTGACACGTTTGTCAGCACGTAGCCTGCCTCTCCCACGTGTCCCTATGCTCACCTGTTCCCTAAACCTTGCCGTTCCCTAACCCTAACCCTAGCCCGGAACGGAAACCCACCACCAGCCCTACACGTTACCCTATGATGTACCCTACTCCTGGCCCTTACGCTGGCACTGACACGTGCGTCAGCACACAGCCTGACCATCCCACGATCCTCCCAATACAGAAATGGGCAGAAGATCTCAAGAGACGTTTCTTCAAAGAAGACACAGAGATGGCCAAGGCGCACATGAGAAGCTGCTCAAGAGCACTAATTATTAGAGAAATGCAAATCAAAACTACAATGAGGTATCACCTCACACCTGTTAGAATCGGCATCATCAGAAAATCTACAAACAACAAATTCTGGGGAGGGTGTGGACAAAAGGAGCCCTCTTCCACTATTGGTGGGAATGTAAATTGATAGAGTCACTATGGAGAACACTATGGAGTTTCCTTAAAAAATCTAGAAATAGAATTACCATCTGATCCAGCAATTCCACTTCTGGGCATATACCCAAAGAAAACCATAAATCAAAAAGGCACATTCACCACAATGTTCATTGCAGCACTATTTACAATAGCCAGGTAATGGAAGCAAACTAAACGCCCAAAGACAGATGAATGGATAAAGATGGGGTACATATATAAAATGGAATATTACTCGGCCATAAAAAGGAATGAATCTGGGTCATTTGTAGAGACATCGATGGATCTAGAGACAGTCATACAGAATGAAGTAAGTCAGAAAGGGGAAAACAAATATTGTATATTAATGCATATATGTGGAACCTAAAAAATGGTACAGATGAACTGGTTTGCAGGGAAGAAATAGAGACACAGAGGTAGAGAACAAACGTATGGACACCAAGTGTGGGAAGCCATGGGGTGGTGGTGGTGGGACGAGTTGGGAGATTGAGATTGACCTGTATACATGTATATGCATAAAATACATAACTAATAATAACCCGCTGTATAAAAAAGTAAATAAAATTAAATTTCAAAATGTTAAAATATAAAATTTAAAAATAAAACAGAAAAAAGCTCTTCCCTTCACACAGATGTATTTATAGGAATAAATTATTTCCATGCTTATATCTATAAATACATAAAAGAGGAATAAAAGCTAACTTGAACCATAAACGAAGAAAAACCTGAACCGACCAGTTATACAGAGAAAAACACTATCAGGGCACTTGCTCCAACGGTAAACAATATTGAAATTGTTCAGAGGTGGGGAATCATCTCCCGTACAGCCAGCAACCCACACCCCACACAAGGAGCTTCCTCATTGCAAAGCGGGGGGACCGAGCCGAGGCATCTCTGAACAAAGGTGAGCTGAGCCCCAGGCCAGCTGTTGCTGAACTGTTCCCACCCTTCCCAGGTAAAACACCTGAATATGTACAAGGGCTTGAAAGACTAGAGGAAGGGCCGTGGAGCCACAACAGCGAGAGAACGCAGGCCAACTTGGTGCCTCCAGGCCAGCCAGGGTGGTCCTGGCCCAGGGCACTCTTCCGGAAGCTTTCCATTGTCCTGCCAGAGATACCCCACCTGTCCCGGCCCCCACTGATTTTTTCCTTCCTCACCTCTGTCCGGAGAGAAATTCCAGCGGGAGGTATGGGTGACACATCCTCTTCTTTACAGGTGGCAGCTTGGCAACTCCTGCAGAAAGGCCAGCAGAACTCCACTCACACCGGGCCACCAACAAAGCTGTGGCCCCTCACTCCCTCCCACCAGCACAGCCCCGAGACTGCTCACGGGGCAAAGAATATGGAGGCAGGCACAGCTTCAGGGGCTATTGCTGCCTGGAGCGCTGTTTATATTGACCTCAACCAGGCACACCTGGGGAGGGCCGGCCGGCAGGATAAGGCTGCCCACGTCAGCTAATCCACAACCCTCAGGGAATCACAGTGTTGAAAATGGACCTCGCTAAAGCAGAATAGAAGCCAAGGAAAAAAAGGACACAATGCCATTTGCAGCACCGTAGATGAGCCTAGAGGTTATCACATGACTTGTAGTAAGTCAGAAAGTGAAAGACACATATCGTATCATATCACTTATAGGTGTTACCTAAAAATGGATACCAGGGCAGATATTTCCACGGAGAAGGGCAATCACAGATTCATTAAACAAACTTATGGTTCACCAATGGAAAGGTGTGAGGATGGGTTTCATTACGATATTGGGGTTAACAGACATATACAAACACAGGTGACATATATAATCACCTAAGACCTACGGAATACAAAGAGAGGACTACTCAACATTCTGTCTTAACGTACATGGGCAAAGGATCCCAGGAAGAACAGACATCTGTATATGTGTAAAAGAACCACATCTTCCACACCTACAACAAGCCAAGCATTGTAATCAAACTTGCTGTAATAAAAAATAAAAAATTAAATTAAAAACACGAACAAGAAGTAGTGAGACAAACTTGAGGGGCTTTCTCCTGGCACATTCCATTCTAAATTCCAATCTAGAACAAGACTTCCATTGAGGCTCTGTTGCACTAATAACCTGATTTGAAAGAGAGAACTGCTGCCACCTTGTGGCCGTTTCACACAACAGCAGCTTTAATCCCAGCGCTAAAGGTCAGTTGATATTCAAAATCATTGCAGGCCTGTAAATGACACCTGCCCTGAAAACAAATCCTGGGGTCACATATCGACCAAAAAATTCAAAGGACGTCCATATTTCAAAACGACCGTTTCAAAAGCCATATTTTACGCACATTAGTGTTCTGCTTCTTTGTCTTTCTTTCTTTTTTGGTTAAAAACACGGGAATGGAAAAAGGCATCCCTCAGAAGGGGCGAAAATAGTTGCAAACGAATCAATGGACAAAGGTTTAATCTCCAATATATATAAACAGCTCATGCAGCTTAATATTAAAAAAACAAACAACCCAATACAAACATGGGCAGAATATCTAAAGAGACGTTTCTTCAAAGAAGACACAGAGATGGCTAAGACGCACATGAAAAGCTGCTCAAGAGCACTAATTATTAGAGAAATGCAAATCAAAACTACAATGAGGTATCACCTCACACCTGTTAGAATCAGCATCATCAGAAAATCTACAGACAACAAATTCTGGGGAGGGTGTGGACAAAAGGAGCCCTCTTCCACTATTGTTGGGAATGTAAATTGATACAGTCACTATGGAGAACAGTATGGAGTTTCCTTAAAAAACCTACAAATAGAAACCTTGACTTTCCCTAACCCTAACCATAGGCTGGAACGGAAACCTACCACCAACCGTGCACCTTATCTACGCGGTACACTAATCCTAATCCGTACGCTGGCACTAACCGGTGAGTCAACATGTACCCTGACACTAACACGTTTCCGTACCCTCAGCTGTGCCCCAAACCTTGCCGTTGCCTATCCTTAACCTTAGCCCGGAACAGAAACCTACCATCAGCCCTACACCTTACCCTAAGCCGTACCCTAATCCTAATCCATACGTCAACACGTACCCTGACCCTAACACGTTTCCGTACCCTCACCTCTGCCATAAACCTTGCCGTTCCCTTACCTTAACCCTAGCCCGGAACGGAAAACTACCACCAACCCTACACCTTACCTTACGCCATACCCTAATCCTAATTCGTATGCTGACACTAACCTGTGCATCAACACGTACCCTGACCCTAACACGTTTCGTACCCTCACCTGTGCCCTAAACTTTGCCAGTCCCTAAACATAACCCTAGACTGGAACGGAAACCTACCACCAACCCTACACCTTACTCTATGCGGTACCCTAATCCTCATGCGTACGCTCACACTAACCCGTGAGTCAACACGTACCCTGAACCTAACACAATTCCGTACCATCACCTGTGCCCTATACCTTGCAATTCGCTATCCCTAACCCTACACCGGAATGTAAACCTACCGCCATCCGTACACCTTACTGTACGCCGTACCCTAATCCTAATGCGTACGATGACACTATTCCATGCATCAACATGCACCATGAACCTAACACGTTTCTGTACCCTCACCTGTGCCCTAAGCCTTGCCGTTCACTAACCCTAACCCTAGCCCTGAACTGAAACCCACCACCAGCCCTACACCATACCCTATGCCTTACCCTACTCCTGGCCTGTATGCTGGCACTGACCCGTGCGTCAGCACGTAGCCTGCCTCACCCAAGTTTCCGTACCCTCACCTGTGCCCTTAGCCTTGCCGTTCCCTAACCCTAACCCTAGCCCAGAACGGAAACCCACCACCAGCCCTACACCTTACCCTACGCCGTACCCTACTCCTGGCCCATACGCTGGCACTGACCCATGCGTCAGCAGGTAGCCTGACCCTCCCACGTTTCCGTACCCTCACCTGTGCCCTAAAACTTGACGTTCCCTAACCCTAATCAAACCCCGGAATGGACACCCACCACCAGTCTTACACCTTACCCTACGCCGTACCCTACTCCTGGTCCACACCCTGGCACTGACCCGTGCTTCAGCATGTAGCCTGACCCTCCCACGTTTCCGTACCCTCACCTGTGCCCTAAGCCTTGCCGTTCCCTAACCCTAACCCTACACTTTACCCTACGCCATACCCTATTCCTGGGCCGTACGCTGGCACTGACACTTGCGTCAGCACGTAGCCTGACCCTCCCACGTTTCTGTACCCTCACCTGTGCCCTAAGCCTTGCCATTCCCTAACCCTAACCCTAGCCGGAAACGGAAACCCACCACCAGCCCTACACCTTACCCTACGCCGTACCCTACTCCTGGGCCGTACACTGGAACTGACCCTTGTGTAAGCACGTAGCCTGCCACTCCCATGTTTCCATACCCTCACCTGTGCCCTAAGCCTTGCCGATCCCTAACCCTAACCCTACCCTGGAACAGAAACCCACCACCAGCCCTACACCTTACCCTACGCCGTACCCTAATTCTGGCGCGTACGCTGGCACTGACCCGTGTGTCAGCACGTAGCGTGCCTCTCCCTCGTTTCAGTACCCTTACCTGTGCCCTAAGCCTTGCCGTTCCCTAACCCTAACCCGGAACAGAAACCCACCAACAGCCCTACACCTTACCCTACTCCGTACCCTAATCCTGGCCCGTACACTGGCACTGAAACGTGCGTCAGCACATAGCCTGACCCTCCCACGTTTCTGTACCCTCAGCTGTGCCCTAAGCCTTGCCGTTCCCTAACCCTAACCCTAGCGCGGAATGGAAACCCACAACTAGCCCTACACCATACTTTACTCCAGACCCGTACGCTGGCACTGACACGTTTGTCAGCACGTAGCCTGCCTCTCCCACGTGTCCCTATGCTCACCTGTTCCCTAAACCTTGCCGTTCCCTAACCCTAACCCTAGCCCGGAACGGAAACCCACCACCAGCCCTACACGTTACCCTATGATGTACCCTACTCCTGGCCCTTACGCTGGCACTGACACGTGCGTCAGCACACAGCCTGACCATCCCACGATCCTCCCAATACGGAAATGGGCAGAAGATCTCAAGAGACGTTTCTTCAAAGAAGACACAGAGATGGCCAAGGCGCACATGAGAAGCTGCTCAAGAGCACTAATTATTAGAGAAATGCAAATCAAAACTACAATGAGGTATCACCTCACACCTGTTAGAATCGGCATCATCAGAAAATCTACAAACAACAAATTCTGGGGAGGGTGTGGACAAAAGGAGCCCTCTTCCACTATTGGTGGGAATGTAAATTGATAGAGTCACTATGGAGAACACTATGGAGTTTCCTTAAAAAATCTAGAAATAGAATTACCATCTGATCCAGCAATTCCACTTCTGGGCATATACCCAAAGAAAACCATAAATCAAAAAGGCACATTCACCACAATGTTCATTGCAGCACTATTTACAATAGCCAGGTAATGGAAGCAAACTAAACGCCCAAAGACAGATGAATGGATAAAGATGGGGTACATATATAAAATGGAATATTACTCGGCCATAAAAAGGAATGAATCTGGGTCATTTGTAGAGACATCGATGGATCTAGAGACAGTCATACAGAATGAAGTAAGTCAGAAAGGGGAAAACAAATATTGTATATTAATGCATATATGTGGAACCTAAAAAATGGTACAGATGAACTGGTTTGCAGGGAAGAAATAGAGACACAGAGGTAGAGAACAAACGTATGGACACCAAGTGTGGGAAGCCATGGGGTGGTGGTGGTGGGACGAGTTGGGAGATTGAGATTGACCTGTATACATGTATATGCATAAAATACATAACTAATAATAACCCGCTGTATAAAAAAGTAAATAAAATTAAATTTCAAAATGTTAAAATATAAAATTTAAAAATAAAACAGAAAAAAGCTCTTCCCTTCACACAGATGTATTTATAGGAATAAATTATTTCCATGCTTATATCTATAAATACATAAAAGAGGAATAAAAGCTAACTTGAACCATAAACGAAGAAAAACCTGAACCGACCAGTTATACAGAGAAAAACACTATCAGGGCACTTGCTCCAACGGTAAACAATATTGAAATTGTTCAGAGGTGGGGAATCATCTCCCGTACAGCCAGCAACCCACACCCCACACAAGGAGCTTCCTCATTGCAAAGCGGGGGGACCGAGCCGAGGCATCTCTGAACAAAGGTGAGCTGAGCCCCAGGCCAGCTGTTGCTGAACTGTTCCCACCCTTCCCAGGTAAAACACCTGAATATGTACAAGGGCTTGAAAGACTAGAGGAAGGGCCGTGGAGCCACAACAGCGAGAGAACGCAGGCCAACTTGGTGCCTCCAGGCCAGCCAGGGTGGTCCTGGCCCAGGGCACTCTTCCGGAAGCTTTCCATTGTCCTGCCAGAGATACCCCACCTGTCCCGGCCCCCACTGATTTTTTCCTTCCTCACCTCTGTCCGGAGAGAAATTCCAGCGGGAGGTATGGGTGACACATCCTCTTCTTTACAGGTGGCAGCTTGGCAACTCCTGCAGAAAGGCCAGCAGAACTCCACTCACACCGGGCCACCAACAAAGCTGTGGCCCCTCACTCCCTCCCACCAGCACAGCCCCGAGACTGCTCACGGGGCAAAGAATATGGAGGCAGGCACAGCTTCAGGGGCTATTGCTGCCTGGAGCGCTGTTTATATTGACCTCAACCAGGCACACCTGGGGAGGGCCGGCCGGCAGGATAAGGCTGCCCACGTCAGCTAATCCACAACCCTCAGGGAATCACAGTGTTGAAAATGGACCTCGCTAAAGCAGAATAGAAGCCAAGGAAAAAAAGGACACAATGCCATTTGCAGCACCGTAGATGAGCCTAGAGGTTATCACATGACTTGTAGTAAGTCAGAAAGTGAAAGACACATATCGTATCATATCACTTATAGGTGTTACCTAAAAATGGATACCAGGGCAGATATTTCCACGGAGAAGGGCAATCACAGATTCATTAAACAAACTTATGGTTCACCAATGGAAAGGTGTGAGGATGGGTTTCATTACGATATTGGGGTTAACAGACATATACAAACACAGGTGACATATATAATCACCTAAGACCTACGGAATACAAAGAGAGGACTACTCAACATTCTGTCTTAACGTACATGGGCAAAGGATCCCAGGAAGAACAGACATCTGTATATGTGTAAAAGAACCACATCTTCCACACCTACAACAAGCCAAGCATTGTAATCAAACTTGCTGTAATAAAAAATAAAAAATTAAATTAAAAACACGAACAAGAAGTAGTGAGACAAACTTGAGGGGCTTTCTCCTGGCACATTCCATTCTAAATTCCAATCTAGAACAAGACTTCCATTGAGGCTCTGTTGCACTAATAACCTGATTTGAAAGAGAGAACTGCTGCCACCTTGTGGCCGTTTCACACAACAGCAGCTTTAATCCCAGCGCTAAAGGTCAGTTGATATTCAAAATCATTGCAGGCCTGTAAATGACACCTGCCCTGAAAACAAATCCTGGGGTCACATATCGACCAAAAAATTCAAAGGACGTCCATATTTCAAAACGACCGTTTCAAAAGCCATATTTTACGCACATTAGTGTTCTGCTTCTTTGTCTTTCTTTCTTTTTTGGTTAAAAACACGGGAATGGAAAAAGGCATCCCTCAGAAGGGGCGAAAATAGTTGCAAACGAATCAATGGACAAAGGTTTAATCTCCAATATATATAAACAGCTCATGCAGCTTAATATTAAAAAAACAAACAACCCAATACAAACATGGGCAGAATATCTAAAGAGACGTTTCTTCAAAGAAGACACAGAGATGGCTAAGACGCACATGAAAAGCTGCTCAAGAGCACTAATTATTAGAGAAATGCAAATCAAAACTACAATGAGGTATCACCTCACACCTGTTAGAATCAGCATCATCAGAAAATCTACAGACAACAAATTCTGGGGAGGGTGTGGACAAAAGGAGCCCTCCTCCACTATTGTTGGGAATGTAAATTGATACAGTCACTATGGAGAACAGTATGGAGTTTCCTTAAAAAACCTACAAATAGAAACCTTGACTTTCCCTAACCCTAACCATAGGCTGGAACGGAAACCTACCACCAACCGTGCACCTTATCTACGCGGTACACTAATCCTAATCCGTACGCTGGCACTAACCGGTGAGTCAACATGTACCCTGACACTAACACGTTTCCGTACCCTCAGCTGTGCCCCAAACCTTGCCGTTGCCTATCCTTAACCTTAGCCCGGAACAGAAACCTACCATCAGCCCTACACCTTACCCTAAGCCGTACCCTAATCCTAATCCATACGTCAACACGTACCCTGACCCTAACACGTTTCCGTACCCTCACCTCTGCCATAAACCTTGCCGTTCCCTTACCTTAACCCTAGCCCGGAACGGAAAACTACCACCAACCCTACACCTTACCTTACGCCATACCCTAATCCTAATTCGTATGCTGACACTAACCTGTGCATCAACACGTACCCTGACCCTAACACGTTTCGTACCCTCACCTGTGCCCTAAACTTTGCCAGTCCCTAAACATAACCCTAGACTGGAACGGAAACCTACCACCAACCCTACACCTTACTCTATGCGGTACCCTAATCCTCATGCGTACGCTCACACTAACCCGTGAGTCAACACGTACCCTGAACCTAACACAATTCCGTACCATCACCTGTGCCCTATACCTTGCAATTCGCTATCCCTAACCCTACACCGGAATGTAAACCTACCGCCATCCGTACACCTTACTGTACGCCGTACCCTAATCCTAATGCGTACGATGACACTATTCCATGCATCAACATGCACCATGAACCTAACACGTTTCTGTACCCTCACCTGTGCCCTAAGCCTTGCCGTTCACTAACCCTAACCCTAGCCCTGAACTGAAACCCACCACCAGCCCTACACCATACCCTATGCCTTACCCTACTCCTGGCCTGTATGCTGGCACTGACCCGTGCGTCAGCACGTAGCCTGCCTCACCCAAGTTTCCGTACCCTCACCTGTGCCCTTAGCCTTGCCGTTCCCTAACCCTAACCCTAGCCCAGAACGGAAACCCACCACCAGCCCTACACCTTACCCTACGCCGTACCCTACTCCTGGCCCATACGCTGGCACTGACCCATGCGTCAGCAGGTAGCCTGACCCTCCCACGTTTCCGTACCCTCACCTGTGCCCTAAAACTTGACGTTCCCTAACCCTAATCAAACCCCGGAATGGACACCCACCACCAGTCTTACACCTTACCCTACGCCGTACCCTACTCCTGGTCCACACCCTGGCACTGACCCGTGCTTCAGCATGTAGCCTGACCCTCCCACGTTTCCGTACCCTCACCTGTGCCCTAAGCCTTGCCGTTCCCTAACCCTAACCCTACACTTTACCCTACGCCATACCCTATTCCTGGGCCGTACGCTGGCACTGACACTTGCGTCAGCACGTAGCCTGACCCTCCCACGTTTCTGTACCCTCACCTGTGCCCTAAGCCTTGCCATTCCCTAACCCTAACCCTAGCCGGAAACGGAAACCCACCACCAGCCCTACACCTTACCCTACGCCGTACCCTACTCCTGGGCCGTACACTGGAACTGACCCTTGTGTAAGCACGTAGCCTGCCACTCCCATGTTTCCATACCCTCACCTGTGCCCTAAGCCTTGCCGATCCCTAACCCTAACCCTACCCTGGAACAGAAACCCACCACCAGCCCTACACCTTACCCTACGCCGTACCCTAATTCTGGCGCGTACGCTGGCACTGACCCGTGTGTCAGCACGTAGCGTGCCTCTCCCTCGTTTCAGTACCCTTACCTGTGCCCTAAGCCTTGCCGTTCCCTAACCCTAACCCGGAACAGAAACCCACCAACAGCCCTACACCTTACCCTACTCCGTACCCTAATCCTGGCCCGTACACTGGCACTGAAACGTGCGTCAGCACATAGCCTGACCCTCCCACGTTTCTGTACCCTCAGCTGTGCCCTAAGCCTTGCCGTTCCCTAACCCTAACCCTAGCGCGGAATGGAAACCCACAACTAGCCCTACACCATACTTTACTCCAGACCCGTACGCTGGCACTGACACGTTTGTCAGCACGTAGCCTGCCTCTCCCACGTGTCCCTATGCTCACCTGTTCCCTAAACCTTGCCGTTCCCTAACCCTAACCCTAGCCCGGAACGGAAACCCACCACCAGCCCTACACGTTACCCTATGATGTACCCTACTCCTGGCCCTTACGCTGGCACTGACACGTGCGTCAGCACACAGCCTGACCATCCCACGATCCTCCCAATACGGAAATGGGCAGAAGATCTCAAGAGACGTTTCTTCAAAGAAGACACAGAGATGGCCAAGGCGCACATGAGAAGCTGCTCAAGAGCACTAATTATTAGAGAAATGCAAATCAAAACTACAATGAGGTATCACCTCACACCTGTTAGAATCGGCATCATCAGAAAATCTACAAACAACAAATTCTGGGGAGGGTGTGGACAAAAGGAGCCCTCTTCCACTATTGGTGGGAATGTAAATTGATAGAGTCACTATGGAGAACACTATGGAGTTTCCTTAAAAAATCTAGAAATAGAATTACCATCTGATCCAGCAATTCCACTTCTGGGCATATACCCAAAGAAAACCATAAATCAAAAAGGCACATTCACCACAATGTTCATTGCAGCACTATTTACAATAGCCAGGTAATGGAAGCAAACTAAACGCCCAAAGACAGATGAATGGATAAAGATGGGGTACATATATAAAATGGAATATTACTCGGCCATAAAAAGGAATGAATCTGGGTCATTTGTAGAGACATCGATGGATCTAGAGACAGTCATACAGAATGAAGTAAGTCAGAAAGGGGAAAACAAATATTGTATATTAATGCATATATGTGGAACCTAAAAAATGGTACAGATGAACTGGTTTGCAGGGAAGAAATAGAGACACAGAGGTAGAGAACAAACGTATGGACACCAAGTGTGGGAAGCCATGGGGTGGTGGTGGTGGGACGAGTTGGGAGATTGAGATTGACCTGTATACATGTATATGCATAAAATACATAACTAATAATAACCCGCTGTATAAAAAAGTAAATAAAATTAAATTTCAAAATGTTAAAATATAAAATTTAAAATAAAACAGAAAAAAGCTCTTCCCTTCACACAGATGTATTTATAGGAATAAATTATTTCCATGCTTATATCTATAAATACATAAAAGAGGAATAAAAGCTAACTTGAACCATAAACGAAGAAAAACCTGAACCGACCAGTTATACAGAGAAAAACACTATCAGGGCACTTGCTCCAACGGTAAACAATATTGAAATTGTTCAGAGGTGGGGAATCATCTCCCGTACAGCCAGCAACCCACACCCCACACAAGGAGCTTCCTCATTGCAAAGCGGGGGGACCGAGCCGAGGCATCTCTGAACAAAGGTGAGCTGAGCCCCAGGCCAGCTGTTGCTGAACTGTTCCCACCCTTCCCAGGTAAAACACCTGAATATGTACAAGGGCTTGAAAGACTAGAGGAAGGGCCGTGGAGCCACAACAGCGAGAGAACGCAGGCCAACTTGGTGCCTCCAGGCCAGCCAGGGTGGTCCTGGCCCAGGGCACTCTTCCGGAAGCTTTCCATTGTCCTGCCAGAGATACCCCACCTGTCCCGGCCCCCACTGATTTTTTCCTTCCTCACCTCTGTCCGGAGAGAAATTCCAGCGGGAGGTATGGGTGACACATCCTCTTCTTTACAGGTGGCAGCTTGGCAACTCCTGCAGAAAGGCCAGCAGAACTCCACTCACACCGGGCCACCAACAAAGCTGTGGCCCCTCACTCCCTCCCACCAGCACAGCCCCGAGACTGCTCACGGGGCAAAGAATATGGAGGCAGGCACAGCTTCAGGGGCTATTGCTGCCTGGAGCGCTGTTTATATTGACCTCAACCAGGCACACCTGGGGAGGGCCGGCCGGCAGGATAAGGCTGCCCACGTCAGCTAATCCACAACCCTCAGGGAATCACAGTGTTGAAAATGGACCTCGCTAAAGCAGAATAGAAGCCAAGGAAAAAAAGGACACAATGCCATTTGCAGCACCGTAGATGAGCCTAGAGGTTATCACATGACTTGTAGTAAGTCAGAAAGTGAAAGACACATATCGTATCATATCACTTATAGGTGTTACCTAAAAATGGATACCAGGGCAGATATTTCCACGGAGAAGGGCAATCACAGATTCATTAAACAAACTTATGGTTCACCAATGGAAAGGTGTGAGGATGGGTTTCATTACGATATTGGGGTTAACAGACATATACAAACACAGGTGACATATATAATCACCTAAGACCTACGGAATACAAAGAGAGGACTACTCAACATTCTGTCTTAACGTACATGGGCAAAGGATCCCAGGAAGAACAGACATCTGTATATGTGTAAAAGAACCACATCTTCCACACCTACAACAAGCCAAGCATTGTAATCAAACTTGCTGTAATAAAAAATAAAAAATTAAATTAAAAACACGAACAAGAAGTAGTGAGACAAACTTGAGGGGCTTTCTCCTGGCACATTCCATTCTAAATTCCAATCTAGAACAAGACTTCCATTGAGGCTCTGTTGCACTAATAACCTGATTTGAAAGAGAGAACTGCTGCCACCTTGTGGCCGTTTCACACAACAGCAGCTTTAATCCCAGCGCTAAAGGTCAGTTGATATTCAAAATCATTGCAGGCCTGTAAATGACACCTGCCCTGAAAACAAATCCTGGGGTCACATATCGACCAAAAAATTCAAAGGACGTCCATATTTCAAAACGACCGTTTCAAAAGCCATATTTTACGCACATTAGTGTTCTGCTTCTTTGTCTTTCTTTCTTTTTTGGTTAAAAACACGGGAATGGAAAAAGGCATCCCTCAGAAGGGGCGAAAATAGTTGCAAACGAATCAATGGACAAAGGTTTAATCTCCAATATATATAAACAGCTCATGCAGCTTAATATTAAAAAAACAAACAACCCAATACAAACATGGGCAGAATATCTAAAGAGACGTTTCTTCAAAGAAGACACAGAGATGGCTAAGACGCACATGAAAAGCTGCTCAAGAGCACTAATTATTAGAGAAATGCAAATCAAAACTACAATGAGGTATCACCTCACACCTGTT